>NC_086020.1:86557709-86857709 GCF_036323735.1 Rattus norvegicus
CTTCCACTGGTGCTCTTACTAGCATATTCATTGCTACCTATGGGGTCAGAGTCCAGGGTCAGTCCATGTATAGTCTTTAGGTAGTGGCTTAGTCCCTGGAAGCTCTGGTTGCTTGGCATTGTTGTACTTTTGGGGTCTCGAGCCCCTTCAAGCTCTTCCAGTTCTTTCTCTGATTCCTTCAATAGGGGACCTATTCTCAGTTCAGTGGTTTGCTGCTGGCATTCGCCTCTGTATTTGCTGTATTCTGGCTGTGTCTCTCAGGAGCGATCTACATCCGGCTCCTGTCGGTCTGCACTTCTTTGCTTCATCCATCTAGTCCAATTGGGTGGCTGTATATGTATGGGCCAAATGTGGGACAGGCTCTGAATGGGTGTTCCTTCAGTCTCTGTTTTAATCTTTGCCTCTCCCTTCCCTGCCAAGGGTATTCTTTTTCCTCATTTAAAGAAGGAGTGAAGCATTCACATTTTGATCATCCGTCTTGAGTTTCGTTTGTTCTAGGGATCTAGGGTAATTCAAGCATTTGGGCTAATAGCCACTTATCAATGAGTGCATACCATGTATGTCTTTCTGTGATTGGGTTAGCTCGCTCAGGATGATATTTTCCAGTTCCAACCATTTGCCTACGAATTTCATAAACTCGTTGTTTTTGATAGCTGAGTAATATTCCATTGTGTAGATGTACCACATTTTCTGTATCCATTCCTCTGTTGAAGGGCATCTGGGTTCTTTCCAGTTTCTGGCTATTATAAATAAGGCTGCGATGAACATAGTGGAGCACGTGTCTTTTTTATATGTTCGGGCATCTTTTGGGTATATGCCCAAGAGAGGTATAGCTGGATCCTCAGGCAGTTCAATGTCCAATTTTCTGAGGAACCTCCAGACTGATTTCCAGAATGGTTGTACCAGTCTGCAACCCCACCAACAATGGAGGAGTGTTCCTCATTCTCCGCATCCTCGCCAGCATTTGCTGTCACCTGAGTTTTTGATCTTAGCCATTTTCACTGGCATGAGGTGAAATCTCAGGGTTGTTTTGATTTGCATTTCCCTTATGACTAAAGATGTTGAACATTTCTTTAGGTGATTCTCAGCCATTCGGCATTCCTCAGCTGTGAATTGTTTGTTTAGCTCTGAACCCCTTTTTTAATAGGGTTATTTGTCTCCCTGCGGTCTAACTTCTTGAGTTCTTTGTATATTTTGGATATAAGGCCTCTATCTGTTGTAGGATTGGTAAAGATCTTTTCCCAATCTGTTGGTTGCCTTTTTTTTTTTTTTTTTTTTTTTTTTTTTTTTTTTGTATTTCTTCTTTTGAGACATGTCCCTTTATTTCATTAGCCCATCCATTGATGGTATCGTTTTTTTTTTTTTTTTTTTTTTTTATTAACTTGAGTATTTCTTATATACATTTCAAGTGTTATTCCCTTTCCCGGTTTCCGGGCAAACATCCCCCTCCCCCCTCCCCTTCCTTATGGGTGTTCCCCTACCAACCCTCCCACCATTGCCGCCCTCCCCCCATAGACTAGTTCACTGGGGGTTCAGTCTTAGCAGGACCCAGGGCTTCCCCTTCCACTGGTGCTCTTACTAGCATATTCATTGCTACCTATGGGGTCAGAGTCCAGGGTCAGTCCATGTATAGTCTTTAGGTAGTGGCTTAGTCCCTGGAAGCTCTGGTTGCTTGGCATTGTTGTACTTTTGGGGTCTCGAGCCCCTTCAAGCTCTTCCAGTTCTTTCTCTGATTCCTTCAATAGGGGACCTATTCTCAGTTCAGTGGTTTGCTGCTGGCATTCGCCTCTGTATTTGCTGTATTCTGGCTGTGTCTCTCAGGAGCGATCTACATCCGGCTCCTGTCGGTCTGCACTTCTTTGCTTCATCCATCTAGTCCAATTGGGTGGCTGTATATGTATGGGCCAAATGTGGGACAGGCTCTGAATGGGTGTTCCTTCAGTCTCTGTTTTAATCTTTGCCTCTCCCTTCCCTGCCAAGGGTATTCTTTTTCCTCATTTAAAGAAGGAGTGAAGCATTCACATTTTGATCATCCGTCTTGAGTTTCGTTTGTTCTAGGGATCTAGGGTAATTCAAGCATTTGGGCTAATAGCCACTTATCAATGAGTGCATACCATGTATGTCTTTCTGTGATTGGGTTAGTTCACTCAGGATGATATTTTCCAGTTCCAACCATTTGCCTACGAATTTCATAAACTCGTTGTTTTTGATAGCTGAGTAATATTCCATTGTGTAGATGTACCACATTTTCTGTATCCATTCCTCTGTTGAAGGGCATCTGGGTTCTTTCCATTTTCTGGCTATTATAAATAAGGCTGCGATGAACATAGTGGAGCACGTGTCTCTTTTATATGTTGAGGCATCTTTTGGGTATATGCCCAAGAGAGGTATAGCTGGATCCTCAGGCAGTTCAATGTCCAATTTTCTGAGGAACCTCCAGACTGATTTCCAGAATGGTTTTACCAGTCTGCAATCCCACCAACAATGGAGGAGTGTTCCTCTTTCTCCACATCCTCGCCAGCATCTGCTGTCACCTGAGTTTTTGATCTTAGCCAATCGCACTGGTGTGAGGTGAAATCTCAGGGTTGTTTTGATTTGCATTTCCCTTATGACTAAAGATGTTGAACATTTCTTTAGGTGTTTCTCAGCCATTCGGCATTCCTCAGCTGTGAATTCTTTGTTTAGCTCTGAACCCCATTTTTTAATAGGGTTATTTGTTTCCCTGCGGTCTAACTTCTTGAGTTCTTTGTATATTTTGGATATAAGGCCTCTATCTGTTGTAGGGTTGGTAAAGATCTTTTCCCAATCTGTTGGTTGCCGTTTTGTCCTAACCACAGTGTCCTTTGCCTTACAGAAGCTTTGCAGTTTTATGAGATCCCATTTGTCGATTCTTGATCTTAGAGCATAAGCCATTGGTGTTTTGTTCAGGAAATTTTTTCCAGTGCCCATGTGTTCCAGATGCTGCCCTAGTTTTTCTTCTATTAGTTTGAGTATATCTGGGTTGATGTGGAGGTCCTTGATCCACTTGGACTTAAGCTTTGTACAGGGTGATAAGCATGGATCGATCTGCATTCTTCTACATGCTGACCTCCAGTTGAACCAGCCCCATTTGCTGAAAATGCTATCTTTTTTCCATTGGATGGTTTTGGCTCCTTTGTCAAAAATCAAATGACCATAGGTGTGTGGATTCATTTCTGGGTCTTCAATTCTATTCCATTGGTCTATCTGTCTGTCTCTGTACCAATACCATGCAGTTTTTATCACTATTGCTCTGTAATACTGGTTTTGTTCAGGGATAGTGATTCCCCCTGAAATCCTTTTATTGTTGAGGATAGTTTTAGCTATCCTGGGCTTTTGTTATTACAGATGAATTTGAAAATTGTTCTGTCTAACTCTTTGAAGAATTGGATTGGTATTTTGATGGGGATTGCATTGAATCTGTAGAACGCTTTTGGTAAAATGGCCATTTTTACTATATTAATCCTGCCAATCCATGAGCATGGGAGATCTTTCCATCTTCTGAGGTCTTCTTCAATTTCTTTCCTCAGTGTCTTGAAGTTCTTATTGTACAGATCTTTTACTTGCTTTGTTAAAGTCACACCGAGGGACTTTATATTATTTGGGTCTATTATGGAGGGTGTCGTTTCCCTAATTTCTTTCTCAGCTAGTTTCTCTTTTGTGTAGAGGAAGGCTACTGATTTATTTGAGTTAATTTTATACCCAGCCACTTTGCTGAAGTTGTTTATCAGCTTTAGTAGTTCTCTGGGGGAACTTGGGATCACTTAAATATACTATCATGTTGTCTGCAAATAGTGATATTTTGACTTCTTTTCCGATCTGTATCCCCTTGACCTCCTTTTGTTGTCTGATTGCTCTGGCTAGAACTTCAAGAACTATATTGAATAAATAGGGAGAGAGTGGGCAGCCTTGTGTAGTCCCTGATTTTAGTGGGATTGCTTCAAGTTTCTCTCCATTTAGTTTAATGTTAGCAACTGGTTTGCTGTATATGGCTTTTACTATGTTTAGGTATGGGCCTTGAATTCCTATTTTTTCCAGGACTTTTATCATGAAGGGGTGTTGAATTTTGTCAAATGCTTTCTCAGCATCTATTGAAATGATCATGTGGTTTTGTTCTTACAGTTTGTTTATATAATGGATCACGTTGACGATTTTCCGTATATTAAACCATCCCTGCATGCCTGGGATGAAGCCTACTTGATCATGGTGGATGATTGTTTTGATGTGCTCTTGGATTCGGTTTGCCAGAATTTTATTGAGTATTTTTGCGTCTATATTCATAAGGGAAATTGGTCTGAAGTTTTCTTTCTTTGTTGGGTCTTTGTGTGGTTTAGGTATGAGAGTAATTGTGGCTTCATAGAAGGAGTTCGGTAGTGCTCCATCTGTTTCAATTTTGTGGAATAGTTTGGATAGTATTGGTATGAAGTCTTCTATGAAGGTCTGGTAGAATTCTGCACTAAACCCGTCTGGACATGGGCTCTTTTTGGTTGGGAGACCTTTATTTTATTTTTTTTTAACTTGAGTATATCTTATTTATATTTCGAGTGTTATTCCCTTTCCCGGTTTTCGGGACAACATCCCCCTAACCCCTCCACCTCCCCTTCTTTATGGGTGTTCCCCTCCCCATCCTCCACCCATTGCCGCCCTCCCCCCAACAATCACGTTCAGTCTAAGCAGGACCCAGGGCTTCCCCTTACACTGATGATCTTACTAGAATATTCAATGCTACCTATGAGGTCAGAGTCCAGGGTCAGTCAATGTATAGTCTTTAGGTAGTGGCTTACTCCCTGGAAGCTCTGGTTGCTTGGAATTGTTGTTCATAAGAGGCCTCGAGCCCCTTCAAGCTCTTCCAGTTCTTTCTCTGATTCCTTCAACGGGGGTCCTATTCTCAGTTCAGTGGTTTTCTGCAGGCATTCGACTCTGTATTTGTTGTATTCTTGCTGTGTCTCTCAGGAGAGATCTACATCCGGCTCCTGTCTGCCTGCACTTCTTTGCTTCATCCATCTTGTCTAATTGGGTGGCTGTATATGTATGGGCCACATGTGGGCAGGCTCTGAATGGGTGTTCCTTCTGTCTCTGTTTTAATCTTTGCCTTTCTATTCCCTGCCAAGGGTATTCTTGTTCCCCTTTTAAAGAAGGAGTGAAGCATTCACATTTTGATCATCTGTCTTGAGTTTCATGTGTTCTATGCATCTAGGGTAATTCAAGCATTTGGGCTAATAGCCACTTATCAATGAGTGCATACCATGTGTGTTTCTCTGTGATTGGGTTACCTCACTCAGGATGATATTTTCCAGTTCCAACCATTTGCCTACGAATTTCATAAAGTCATTGTTTTTGATAGCTGAGTAATATTCCATTGTGTAGATGTACCACATTTTCTGTATCCATTCCTCTGTTGAAGGGCATCTGGGTTCTTTCATGCTTCTGGCTATTATAAATAAGGCTGCTATGAACATAGTGGAGCATGTGTCTTTTTTATATGTTGGGGCATCTTTTGGGTATATGGCCAAGAGAGGTATAGCTGGATCCTCAGGCAGTTCAATTTCCAATTTTCTGAGGAACCTCCAGACTGATTTCCAGAATGGTTTTCCAGTCTGCAATGGTTGGGAGACCTTTAATGACTGCTTCTATTTCCTTAGTAGTTATGGGGTTGTTTAATTGGTTTATCTGTTCCTGATTTAACTTCGGCACTTGGTATCTGTCTAGGAAGTTGTCCATTTCCTGCAGATTTTCAAGGTTTGTTGAATATAGTCTTTTGTAGTAGGATCTGATGATTTGTTAAATTTCCTCTGAATCTGTAGTTATGTCTCCCTTTTCATTTCTGATTTTGTTAATTTGGAAACACTATCTGTGTCCTCTCGTTAGTCTAGCTAAGCGTTTATCTATCTTGTTGATTTTCTCAAAGAACCAACTTTTGGTTCTGTTGATTCTTTCTATGGTCCTTTTTATTTCTTCCTGGCTGATTTCAGTTCTGAGTTTGATTATTTCCTGTCTTCTACTCCTCCTGGGTGTATTTCCTTCTTTTTGTTCTAGAGCTTTTGGGTGTGCTGTCAAGCTGCTGACATATGCTCTCTCCTGTTTCTTTTTGCAGGCACTCAGAGCTATGAGTTTTCCTCTTAGCACAGCTTTCATTGTGTCCCATAAGTTTGGGTATGTTGTACTTTCAGTTTCATTAAATTCTAAGAAGTCTTTAATTTCTTTCTTTATTTCTTCCTTGACCAGGTTATCATGAGTAGAGCATTATTCAACTTCCACGTATATTTGGGCGTTCTTCCGTTATTGTTATTGAAGACCAGTTTTAGGCCTTGGTGGTCTGATAGCAAGCATGGGATTATTCCTATCTTCCTGTACCTGTTGAGGCCCGTTTTTTGACCAATTATATGGTCAGTTTTGGAGAAAGTACCATGAGGAGCTGAGAAGAATGTATATCCTTTTGCTTTAGGATAGAATGTTCTATAAATATCTGTTAAGTCCATTCGGTTCATGACTTCTCTTAGTCTCTCTACGTCTTTGTTTAATTTCTGTTTCCATGATCTGTCCATTGATGAGAGTGGGGTGTTGAAATCTCCTACTATTATAGTGTGAGGTGAGATGTGTGTTTTGAGCTTTCGTAAGGTTTCTTTTACGTTTGTAGGTGCCCTTGTATTTGGGGCATAGATATTTAGGATTGAGAGTTCATCTTGGTGAATTTTTCCTTTGATGAATATGAAGTGTCCTTCCTTTTCGTTTTTGATGACTTTTAGTTGAAAATTGATTTTATTTGATATTAGAATGGCTACTCCAGTTTGCTTCTTCCAACCATTTGCTTGGAAAGTTGTTTTCTAGCCTTTCACTCTGAGGTAGTGTCTGTCTTTGTCTCTGAGGCGTGTTTCCTGTAGGCAGCAGAATGCAGGGTCCTTGTTGCTTGTCCAGTTTGTTAATCTATGTCTTTTTATTGGGGAGTTGAGGCCATCGATGTTGAGAGATATTAAGGAATAGTGATTATTGCTTCCTGTTATATTCATATTTGGATGTGAGGTTATGTTTGTGTGCTTTTCTTCTTTGTTTTGTTGCCAAGACGATTAGTTTCTTGCTTCTTCTAGGGTGTAGCTTGCCTCCTTATGTTGGGCTTTACCATTTATTATCCTTTGTAGTGCTGGATTTGTAGAAAGATATTGTGTAAATTTGGTTTTGTCATAGAATATCTTGGTTTCTCCATCTATGTTAATTGAGAGTTTTGCAGGAAACAGTAACCTGGGCTGGCATTTGTGTTCTCTTAGGCTCTGTATGACATGTGTCCAGCATCTTCTGGCTTTCGTAGTCTATGGCGAAAAGTTTGGAGTGATTCTGATAGGTCTGCCTCTATATGTTACTTGACCTATTTCCCTTACTGCTTTTAATATTCTTTCTTTATTTTGTGCATTTGGTGTTTTGACTATTATGTGACGGGAGGTGTTTCTTTTCTGGTCCAATCTATTTGGAGTTCTGTAGGCTTCTTGTATGCCTATGGGTATCTCTTTTTTTTAGGTTAGGGAAGTTTTCTTCTATGATTTTGTTGAAGATATTTACTGGTCCTTTGAGCTGAGAGTCTTCACTCTCTTCTATACCTATTTTTCTTAGGTTTGATCTTCTCATTGGGTCCTGGATTTCGTCTATGTTTTGGACCAGTAGCTTTTTCTGCTTTACATTATCTTTGACAGTTGAGTCGATTATTTCTATGGAATCTTCTGTTCCTGAGATTCTCTCTTCTATCTCTTGTATTCTGTTGATGATGCTTGTATCTACGGCTCCTTTTCTCTTCCTTTTGTTTTCTATATCCAGGGTTGTTTCCATGTGTTTTTTCTCGATTGCTTCTATTTCCATTTTTTAATTCCTTCAATTGTTTGATTGTGCCTTCATGGAATTCTTTCAGGGACTTTTGTGATTCCTCTCTATATGCTTCTACTTGTTTATTTATGTTTTCCTGGAATTCTTTCAGGGATTTTTGTGATTCCTCTCTGAAGGCTTCTACTTGTTTATTTATGTTTTCCTGTGTTTCTCTAAGGGAGTTGTTCATGTCTTTCTTGAAGTCCTCCAGCATCATGATTAAATATGATTTTGAAACTAGATCTTGCTTTTCTGGTGTGTTTGGATATTCTGTGTTTGCTTTGGTGGGAGAATTGGGCTCCGATGATGCCATGTAGTCTTGGTTTCTGTTGCTTGGGTACCTGCGCTTGCCTCTCGCCATCAGATTATCTCTAGTGTTACTTTGTTCTGCAATTTCTGACAGTTGCTAGACTGTCCCTATAAGCCTGTGTGTTAGGAGTGCTGTAGACCTGTTTTCCTGTTTCCTTTCAGCCAGTTATGGTGACAGAGTGTTCTGCTTTCGGGCGTGTAGTTTTTCCTATCTACAGGTCTTCAGCTGTTCCTGTGGGCCTGTGTCTTGAGTTCACCACGGAGGTCGCTTGGAGCTGGAAGGTTTGTCTTACCTGTGGTCCCAAGGGTCAAGTTTGCTCGTGGGGTGTTGCCTATGAGCTCTCCGCAGGGGCAGCAACCAGGAAGCTCTGCCCTGCCCTTTCAGGGAGCTTCCGTGCACCAGGGTTCCAGATGGCGTTTGGTGTTTTCCTCTGGAGTCAGAGATGTGGGCCGAGTGTAGACTCTTCTGGTTTCCCAGTCGTGTCTCAATTGCTAGGTTCTTAAAGGGCTATATTATCACAGAGTTTTAAAATTACCAATTTGAGTCACCTAGTTAACTGCCCATTCAGTAGCAGGAAATAGATTTGTGTGTTGCACATGGCCTCTTGTTTCAGAACAGAATATGAGGAATAGTTCATTGTTTGCACTACAGAGGGACATGGGTAAGCTAGCTAAGAGACTGAATTTTATGACAGTGAGGTGCAGTGGTCACCAGTATGAAGATTGGCTTGGTACGAGTGATTTTGTAATTTTCTAACATGTCCTAATTTTTGCCATTTATTCAGATAGCCAAGATTTTTGGGTATATGATTTGCAGAGGTTAGCTTGAACCAAGGAATATTGAATTTTCAATTAGGGAGATCTCCTATGCAGACATATGCAACCCTTGTTGACAGAGTTAAGTCAGCTCAGAAGTTTAAGACAAAGGCTACTCACTGACTGTACCTGTGTGTGTCAGGTTACAGACCTTAGCAACTAACATTGTGCATAAGAGCAAGGTTAATTGGTATCTTATTAATCGAATTCTGTCTCCTAAGGAAGCACCTTTTTTTCCAAGTTAATATAACTGTTTTTTAATTGTTTTTACCTTTTAAAAAGATAGCTTGTTGCTATCGGTTTAAACTTTTACATATTTTAACTTTCTATTCATTTTATTTTAAACTTTCATTTCTTTAAATGCATCACTGCTCTAATTTCCACCTGTTTCCACTCTCTAACGTTCTTGTTCATTAACATCTTATTTCACTTTTATTTATTTCTGCATATATCAATGTCTCTCATAACACAGGATTGTGTTACATTATGCAATTACAAACTGTTTAGAAGACCTAATCCTTTATCTTCTGACTAATGCTGGGAAGTTAGTCCTTTGACTCCCGCCAGGCTGAACCTTAATTGTTAAGTGAGAAGGTAAAAGAGACCAGTGAGTGAGTGTCCTCTGACCTTCGGGCTTTTATTGGGGAATAACCAATGAAGAGGGACATGTGTTAAGAACTTTGGTCAGGGACTAAATTTAAAATAGATGTAGGCACAACAAGAGTTCCAATGTCTTGGAAGAGTAATGGGAAATGCTTTGTGAGACTAAAGTAAGGTGTATTAAGTACAACTTTTGTGACAGAATAGAACTAGGAAGGTCTGTGTTGTTTTGATATCTACTCACCCAGTCAGATAGATGCTACTGTCCTTCTGCCTGGCTGGTTGCTTTTAGTTAATGAAAGATTCTGACAAGTCCTACCAAACAGAAACCCTATTGAAGGTAGCTTATGGGTTCCTTCCATTGTTCTTCTCTGATGCTGCTGTCGAGAATTGTTCAAGCAAATCCATCTATACCATATTGAGTATGGGCATTACTGTTTCCAAATCAGGGGGGTAGGCTATCTGAGCAAGCAGAGCTTCTGAATTAGGAACGGATTGTTAAGCAGACTGTGGTTCTTGTGGTCCATGTGCCCACCTGGACAGTGGCCCTTGGCCTCTGAGCTTCCTTGACAGTTAATGCCCTGGGAAGAAGAAAGCTCTACAGAAAAGTTATGGGATGATGTGGTGCTTGTATTATCACTATCCTGTGTGCACACATAGACATTGTTATTTTGTGTGTGAAGAGAAGATAGAATGGAAAACTGAAGGTCTTGTTCTAGAAGTTCTGAATGTTACATTTCACTTCCTGGTTTGTCTTATAAATTTTACAAAAGATTTAGACCCAATAGGAAAGTCATCATTTGGATCATCTTTCAGAAATACTTCATTAGAATCTCCGGGCTAGAGAGAAGGAGTAGTCATTAAGAGAACTTGATGCTCTTCCAGAGGACTACAGTTCAGTTCCCAGGGTGCATATCTGTAGCTCACAACTGCTTGCAACTCCATTACCAGGGCATCTGATAACCTATCCTTACCTTACTTGGTACACATGCCTGTGCGCACTGGCATGTGTGTATGTGTACGCGTGCGCACACGCGTGCGCACACACACACACACACACACACACACACAAACACACACATGCACACACAAACACACACCCATACACACAAGCGGACATACACAAAACAAACACAAAGACATAATCACATAAATAAAAGCACTGTTTAAATGTTTGGTCGTGACAAATGTCTTTAAACCCATAACTCAGGAGGCAGTGGAAGTTGTATCTCTTGAGTTCAGAACTTTCTGATCTAGAGAGTGATTTCCATCCCAGTCCAGGTTACATTTAGACACTTTATTTTGAAAACAAAATAAAGGAATAAAAAATAGAATAAAAATCCTCTTAATTTTCTATGATTCAGGGATATTTAATTCCAGGGAAATAGGAAGTTTCTGAACTGCAGAGGTGCATGGATTTGAGTTGGTGGATAAGGCCGATTACAAATCTTGTATTGTAGATCATGTGGTAGGAAACAGACATTAAATTAATCTTCCTTGTCATTTGGTGGGTGGAATTTAGTGGGTCTGGGTTTACCTGATACCCCAAGGATCTACAGAGCCATAGCAGACCTTCCTGGCCACATCAATTTGCAAGAGAACTCTAGACTTTGGGACAGAAGAAATATCAGTAGCTGGTTGGTCAAAAACACTGCAGTTTAGCAGTCATTTTGAGTTAATTTTGTGAGAGTTGTGAAACCTGTCTATAAGTAATTTTTTTCTTTATTTTTATACAATACATTTCTCTTTTTAGCCTTCCTTTCCTCCTCTTTTTTTACTCCCCACTCCTCCTTCTCTCCCATGTCAACTGCTGCTACATTCCACTTCAGAAAAAGGCAGGCCTCCTAATCCTATCAACTGAACAGTGTACAAAAAGATGTAACAAAAGTAGGTATAAACTCTTATATCAAGTCTGGACAAGCTAAGCCATTTAGGGAGGAAAGGGTCCCAGAGCAGGAAAAAGAGCCAAAGACACCTCTTCCCACACTGTTAGAATTTCCACAAAACCTCCAAACCTAACATCCATAACCTGTATGCAGACACATGCAGGCATCAACAATGCTTCTTCTTCCAATTTCTCAGGTTTACTCAAGCTCGCACTAATTGTTGGGCATGGTTATTTGTATCTGTTCCCATTAGCTGTTGGAGGAAACCTCTCTGATGTGTATTAGGCTAGATATCATCAAGGAGTTTAGCAGAGTATCATTAGGAATAATTTCTTTGACTTTTTCTTTGGTCAGTCTTATACTGTTCAGACCTAGGTTTCTGAGGCATCCTCCATCTTTTGTTTCCTGCTTAGGTTATGTCACACTCACAAGCTCTGGACCACCACTGCTCCAGCACATCTTGAAGGCCAGACAGTGTCAAATGTTTTGTGTCCTGGGTGGTGTCCCAGTTTGACAATTAAGAGCCTCACCTGATTACTCTAGATGATCTGTTTTATCTCCAGATCCTGTATTTCTACGAGACTCTGCTAGGGTCATTATCACAGGTTTCAGTAAGGTTGAACTAAACTATTATTCTGCAAAGACTGCTAAGGCCCCAACTATTCCAATATTCTCTACTCATATTCTCCTCTCTTCCCTATCACACCTATCCTGTTCCCATCCCCACCACACACACACACACACACACACACACACACACACACACACACACACACACTCAGTCATTCGATGACTCAATCACTCACCCTTCTGTACAGCCAAAAACTCTCTTCTACATCCCAGGAAGATCCTTGCTATTTCACCTCTTTCTTAGCCTCTTTGTGGTCATGCATTGTTTTATGATTATCCTTCACTTTAAAGATAATATGTTCTGGCAAATGAGTGCAAAGCATACTTTTTCTTTATTCTTCTCAGTTCCTACACTCAGGATGACTTTTTTTGTGATTCCATGTAAATTTCATGATTCTATTTTTTCTAACAGCTGAGTAATACTCCATTGTTTAAATGTATGTCAAATTTTCAATATCCATCCATTTTTAGGTATATCTAGGTTGTTTACAGTTAGTGGTTTTTAATGAATAAAGATATTAAGAATATAACTGAGCAAGTGACCTTGAAATTGAATGTAGCATTATTTGGGTTTATGCTCAAGAGTGATACAGCTGTATTTTGAGGTTTTGATTCCCAAATTTCTGAGGAAGCATCATAATTATTTCCAAAGTGTTTGTAGAATTTGTGCTCCCGTCAGTAGTGGAAGGGTGTTCTTATTGTTTCACATCCTTGTTTTGTCACTTATTTTGTTAATCTTAGCCATTCTGACAGGTGTATGATGGAATCTGAAACTAATTTTGATTTTTGCTTCATTGAAGGATAAGGATGGTATACATGTCTTTAAATGTTCTTGGATGATTTGATATTCCTCTATTGAGAATTCTCTGGGTTTTTATCCTATGTTTTAATTGGATTGTTTGGTTTGTTGGTGTCTAATTTGTTGTGGTCTTTATATATTGTGGATAGTAGTCCTCTATTGGATGTATATTTGATGAAAATCTATTCACTTTTTTCTACCAGCCATTTTGTCCTAATAATGTTCTCCTTTGACCTACAAAAGCAATTCAGTATCCCGAGTTTCAGTTTATTTACTGTTCAAATTTGTGCATTCATGATCAGTATTCTACTTTGGAATTGGGTCTTGTGTTAGTGTGTTCAAGGCTCTTGTCTCTTTATTCTCTATAAGGTTCAATGTGTCTGGGTTTATATTGAGATCTTTGGTCCACACGGATTTAACTTTAGTGCAGGATGATGAATATTGATTTATTTGTATTTTACTTGCAGATATCCAGTTAGAGCAGTATCATTTTATGAAGATGCTTCCCCTTTGTTATTGGGTCATTCTAGCTTTTATCAAAAACCAAATGTCCACATGTGAGTTGATTTATATCTGGGTCTTTGATTTGATTCCATTGATAGGTATGTCTGTATTTATGCTAATGCCTTGATATTTTTACTATTATTTATCTGTACTTCATCTTGATTTATTCAGGGCATGCTGTTGATATATTGCTTGTGACATTGTTTATTGTATTCTTAAACTGTTGTTTAGCCATCTAGGGTTTGGGTGATTATTGACTTAGATGCTCATTTATGGGATTGTCTTTTGTCAGATAGGTGTTTTATTCCTTGGCCTCTATTTCCTCTCTTGTCTTCTGACCTATGTGGTTTATATTTGAGCAGGAGTTCTAAAGCCAGGTCAGAAAGATGAATTTGGAGGCCTGTGTGACCTCTAAAATAGGAAGGTGTTTCCACCTGAGTTAGATTCTGGAATTTTTGGGGATGGTATGGCCTCTGGTTCTTCTTGGAATGTCTACCCAACTTGGGGGCTGTGATGTGGTGAGGCAGAAGGAAGGGTATACTGGGGCTAGGATGGTCAGGCAATCTGGTATTCTGGCAGGTATATCTTGTGGTTAGAAACAGATGTCTCCTTGAGGTACCTAAGCATGTTGGGGAGGTTTTCAGGGGTATTGATAACCTCTATTTGTTTGTTATAGACATAGAAACATCAGAAGTATGTTAATATTGTTCAAGGTTATATTTTTATAACCCTAGTTTCCTTAATGTTATCATTGTTTATTTTTTCTTTTGTTTTTATATTAAATCTGGACTATATTTTTCTGTTTTTCTTTATGACTTTTTTCTCTCCCTATATTCTTTCACAAATATACACATTCTTGATGCTTGTAACTCTGTCATATGCATAGTAGTCACATTGTGTCTATGTGTAAACTCTTTCTTTATAATCCTATTGAGCGGTATGATTTCTACTTTGGATGTGTCTTTGAAATCAGTTTTCCGGCTATAAATTTTTGGGTATTTTTGTCTGTATTGTAGTAAATTTATGCGGTAAACTGAAATACCTCACATCTGAATAATGGTGATATTAATAAAATGTTTCTAAGGATCATTTATTTACTTCTTTATTTATTTAGGTTTGTTATATTATTGATTTATGGAAGACCTTAAATTATTAGACAGAAAATTACTATAGGGGTTGGGTAATTTGCTCAGCAGTTATTCCTCTTAATGGTGACCAGAGTTCAGATCTCAACACCGAAATTGGGAAGCTATTAACTACTCCGGATCCAATGGTTCTGACTCTCTTTTCTCTCTCTTTTGTCAGTTGTATACGATGGAACCCATTCCATTGCACACACAAATATATACATTAAAATATTAACTTATTTTCATAGTGCTTACGTCTTATAAGCAACTAGAAGCAAATAAATTGACTTAGGTTTATGATATCAATCATACACTAATTCTTTAAAAATCTGATACTTTCCTTTATCATAAGAAGAAGAGATATTTTAGCTGTCAAAACTATGTTCTTCAATGTGGAGTTATTAGCATGATCTAACAAATTTCTCCAATTTTGATGGAGCAACTCTCCTTGTCAAATCCATTTTCTATTATTGGCAATAGAGACACCTGGAGTGCACAGTATAAATGTTAAAAGTGATTTCTTTCATCTTGGTTTTGACTATAACATTGTAGTTTTCATTTTAGGGTTGGTGTTCTATTTTTAGTTATCTCTCTGTGCCTCCTTTTTTGGTGTTACACAAAAGCAGGGGGAGAGGGGATAGGATAGGGGTTTTCTGGAGGTTAAACTGCAAAGAGGATAACATTTGAAATGTGGATATAGAAAATATCCAATAAAAATGAATAACATAAATTTTAGTCATGTAACTCTGTAAGCGATCAATCTTCTAAGATTAAAAAAAAAAGAGACTCTTGAAAATCTGGCAACACTATGAGTATTACATGTAATTCAGATTTTTGAACTGACTTATAAGGACTCTCAGCCACCTTACTTACATCTTTTGATTTATTTCCTGCCTTTCTTTATTTACTAGCATCAGTGTAAAATGTAGAGGCTCGGTATTGGAGTTCTCTTTATTTTATGAGGGAGAATCCAATTATTTCTTTATATGACCTCAAGCCACTTGCTTCTAGGGTAACTCTTGATATCTCTCCCCAAAAATTACTGCATGCTCTTTGCCAGTGCCCATAATGAGCCAATTTCTTCATTAATAAAAGGTACCACAATTGGAGCTGGATCCATTCTGACTCATGGTCAAAGTCTCATTTTTCCTTTTAGTATCAATTTAGAGACCTTTACAATGTAGATTTTTAGTTTCTTACTTGTGTATGTGCTAAAAATATCCATTCTAAGATATAATCTTCCCTCTGCATGAGAAGTCCTGTAGGGGAATGAGTAGAAGGAAAGATGACTAAGATGCAGGCCATCTTTGGATCAATATGATCTAGATGTATATCCTGCAATTTCCTTTATACCAAAGCTAACTCCTTCTCAGCCTCAGCTCACTGTTTCCCTGGGCTCTTTAAATCCTTATCACCTTGTAAGGTTTGATATAAATTGCTTAGCTATTGAGTGGCCAAGCTAATCATGGACTACAGCCAGTTAATATCTTCCAGTAACTTCTGATAGTCATTAAGGGTCCTTAATTATTTTCTTCTGATTTGTGTCTTTTGTGGCCTAACCCTTTGCAGATTTATTTTATACCCTAAATAATTAGTAGAATCCCCTCTTTGTATTTTTTCAGGGGCCCAGTTGCATTCCTTGTTGCCTAAGGAGTCAAGAGAGATTTTGTTTTTCTGTTTTGAGTGTCAGAAGGGACTGTAAATATTTACTCAGTGTTGGAGCTCTTATAGGGTATGAGGACACTTGAAGTTAAACAACTGTTTATCATTTGATGAAAAAAGCCTGGGCTGGAGAGATGGCTCTGTGGTTAAGAGCACTCACTGCTCTTCCAGAGGTCCTGAGTTCAAATCCCAGTAAACACATGGTGGCTCACAACCATCTGTAATGAGATCTGATGCCCTCTCTGGTGTGTCTGAGGACAGCTACAGTGTAGATATATAATAAATAAATCTTAAAAAAAGGGGGGGGGGCTGAAGAGGTGGCTCAGTGGTTAAGAGCACCAACTGCTCTTCCAGAGGTCCTGAGTTCAAATCCCCGCAACCATATGGTGGCTTACAACCATCTAATGGGATCCAATGTCCTCTTCTGGTGTGTCTGAAGACAGTGACAGTGTACTTATATATAATAAATAAATAAATCTTTAAAAAAAAAGAAAAAAGCCTACAGTGATCTGTCTCAAAAGCAGTAGAGTGAAAGTAACCCCTCCCAGAATGAATTATGTGTTTAAACACTCACCTCTCATTGTTGTATTTCTTTAATGCATGTGGAATCTTTAGTAGGCAGAGCCTTTCCGGAGGAAGTGCATCACTGGGGATAAGATTAGAGTGTCTAGAGCCTCATTTTTAGTCCATTGTGTCTCCTTTTCTGTGGATGAAAGTGACCAGTCAGCTTCCATCATGTAGTCCCTTGGCTTAAATATCATTATATACTTAGTGCTAAATATCAAGATACAATAAAAGCATTGAGGTTTCATTGCTAAGCCATTTGCTTCCCTGTTTTTTTATTTCTTTGTTTGTTTTGCTTTTCTTTATTTTGTTTGTTTTGCAGGGATGGGAACAGGGTCTTAAAAATGTATTGCAGGCTGTTCTGGATTTCATTCTATAGGCCAGTCTTGTCTCCAGCTCACTGTGATCAATCTGCCTCTTCCTTTGAGCTAATGCATGGTTAAATGCATGAACCAATTGACCCATTTGTCCATACTTTTTGGTAGTAAATTTGTTCATACCATAATGTCTCTGAAACAGACTCAGTATTGTTGAACATTTTGTTTACCTGTGTATATATGTCTGTTAATAGACATTTCCCTTGCAATACTATATATACAGGGGCTCGGAAATGACAGAGGTGAATCTTCTCTTCAGTTTCCTTCTAAAATGACGTGGTGATAACACTACAATGTCCCTGTCATGGGATGTGTGGCAAGCACCAGCATTATACCAATATATTCGTAAAATTCTATAAAATTATAATGCTGTCAGTATTGTGCTTTCTTAAATACACATTTATGAAATATTTTAGGAAGCAGTGACATATAATGATGTTCACATAAACTTCACTCAGGAAGAGTGGGTCTTGCTGGATCCTTCTCAGAAGAGACTCTACAAAGATGTGATGCTGGAGACTTACAGGAACCTCACGGCTATAGGTAAGACTGAATTTTCTTTCAGTTTTTAAAATATGAGGAATAGTTTTTTTCTTTTTTAGTGATGTTTTTCTATAGCTTCACTTTTGAGAATGGTAAATATTTTGGGCGTGTCCTAAGGTTCAGTGAGGATAGTAAATTAAATTATATATAATTTTAAAGAATATATCATATTTTCCCATAATATATTTTAGAATACAAATTGGGAGACTGCAATATGGAAGAACATTGTGAAAATTCTGAAATAAATGAAAGGTAAGTTTCATGTGCAATCAGATACAAATGTGCCTCTGAGGAAAATTTTCATGTGCTTTGGAAATTTAAGAAAAAGATAACCTATATAAGCACAGGTTTAAGTATATTGATGAGTAATAAATTCTCACAGTGCAATATACCTCAATGTGAGGCAGCTGATCTATGTTTGAAAGGCATTTCTCTAAAAAGAAGACAAGGAACCAATGGCTTAGAAGCTATCACCATTTGAATCATAGGCCCATAAGTGTTACTTGGTAGGACTACCAATCCATTTAGTTTGATACCACAGGAATCACAGAAGGTGTTCACAAAAACTAGGTGCCCAAACTATCTAATAAGCACATAGTTTATTGGGAAACTCTTGTTACTT
This sequence comes from Rattus norvegicus, assembly GCF_036323735.1. Lineage (NCBI taxonomy): Eukaryota > Metazoa > Chordata > Mammalia > Rodentia > Muridae > Rattus > Rattus norvegicus. The sequence continues at coordinate 86,576,015 of NC_086020.1, forward strand.
ATATACTTGTACTGTTTTCCAAAGAGGTGAAGTTGACTGTCACAGTCCAGAAGGGGATTGTTGTGTAGGAAATTTAATAGTTATATTACATGTCTAAAATGTGTAAAAAATTTAACCTGTATGAATGCAATCTGGAAACCTTTTAGTTTTCTATTCTTGCTTTAATACATATTTATTATGTCACATAGATACCAACCACATTAGCATAAGAAATATGGAAAGAGGCAGTATATGTGCCACTTTCTTTCCCAGAAAAATTAGAAGATATTTAGTTGTCCCCACTTTGAGTAGACTCAAGTTTACAAGTAATTGTGTTTCCAATGTCATTGAGAATATTTTTTAAAACTCACACTTCATGAAAACTCTTTGAGGAGTATAAAAATTCTTCTGTTTGTCCTGGTTCACTTTGGAAATGTAGTGTGATACACATGATAGGAATATGTTATGAATGTAATGACTGGGGTAAATATGTGATTCTTCCACTACTCTTAAAAGATGTTTAAAAAAAGTCACATGGGAAAAGGTTTCTATAAATATGAATGATGTACTAAAGGCTCTAACCATCACTGATATAATCAAAGCCACAAAAGAATACATAATGCCCTGTGACTGTAAACAATGTGATTGAACCTTAACCTGTTTCCCATTTAGAATTATGCTAAATGGTAAAATTAAACAATATAGATAAAAAGGTTCTCAGTGTAATCAGTGTGGTACAGTGTTTACACAAGTCAATTATCTTTGCAGGCGTGAAAGTGGTCATCTTCAAGATAAACCTTATGAATATACTCAGTATGATAAAGCCTTCGCACATCACAGTCATCTTCAAAGGCATGAAAGAATTGGTACTGAGGAGACGCAAAATGAATATAATCAATTTGTTAAAGCTGCTGCATATCCGAATTATCTCCAAATACATAAAAGAACACATACCAGAGAGAAGCTCTTTGAATGTGAGCAGTGTGGTAAAGCCTTTACATATCAGTGTCATCTCCAAATGTCTAGTAGAACACATACTGGAGAGAAACACTATGAATGTAATGAATGTGGTAAAGCCTTTGTACAACAGTGCTATCTTCCAGTACATAAAAGAACCCATACTGGGGAGAAACCCTATGAATGTAATGGATGTGGTGAAGCCTTTGCAAGTCAGCAGTATCTCCAAATACATAAAAGAACACATACTGGAGAGAAATCCTATGAATGTAAAGGCTGTGGTAAAGCCTTTGCTACTCAGCAATATCTCCAAATGCATAAAAGATCACATGCTGGAGAGAAGCACTATAAATGTAATGAATGTGGTAAAGCCTTTGCAAGTCAGGATTATCTCCAAGTGCATAAAAGAAAACATACAGGAGAGAAACTCTATGAGTGTGATGAATGTGGTAAAGCATTTTTACTACTTTATCATCTCCAAGCACATAAAAAGACACATACTGGAGAAAAACCCTATGAATGTAATGAATGTGGTAAAGCCTTTGCAAGTCAGTATTATCTCCAAATCCATAAAAGAGCACATACTGGTGAGAACCTCCACGAATGTGATGAATGTGGTAAAGCTTTTTTACTACTGAATCAGCTCCAAGTACATAAAAGAACACATACTGGAGAAAAACCCTATGGATGTGATGAATGTGGTAAAGCCTTTGCAAGTCAGCAATATCTCCAAATCCATAAAAGAACACATACTGGAGAGAAATCCTGTGAATGTAATGAATGTGGTAAAGCTTTTGCAACTCAGCAATGTCTCCAAATACATAAAAGAACACATACTGGAGAGAAACCCTATGAATGTAATGAATGTGGTAAAACCTTTGCACAACAGGGTCATCTCCAAGTACATAAGAGAATACATACTGGAGAAAAACCCTATGAATGTAATGAATGTGGTAAAGCCTTTGCCCGACAGAGTTATCTCCAAGTACATAAAAGAATACATAGTGGAGAGAAACCTTATAAATGTGATGAATGTGGTAAAGCCTTTACACAACAGTGTCATCTCCAAGTACATAAAAATACACATATTGGAGAGAAACTCTATGAATGTAATTAACGTGGTAAAGGTTTTCCAAGTCAAGATTATCTCCAAATACATGAAAGAACACATACTGAAAAGAAACTCTATACATGTAAACCATGTGGCCTTTGAATATAAGAATCACCTTCGAAAACATGAAAGACCAGTTATTGAAGATAGTTAGGAGAAATTGGAACAATATCTTTCTGAGTTTGAAGCCAAATGGTCCACGCAGTGTACTTTAGAATATCATTGATTATGTAGAGATAACCTGGCTCAAAAAAACAAGCAAACAAACAAACAGATAAAAAAACACACAAAAAATGAAAACCAAATATGAAATTCACATCATCAAGAGGATTTTGTGAACAATGAAAATATGAAGCTATATAGAGAATTCATTTACAGGATATAAATCCATATAATCCTTTGAAAAATACACCAATGGCTTATGCTCTAAGATCAAGAATAGACAAATGAGACCTCATAAAACTACAAAGCTTCTACAAGCCAAAGGACACTGCCATTAGGACAAAATGGCAACCAACAGATTGGGAAAACATTTTTACCAATCCTACATCCAATAGAGGGCTAATATCCAATACATACAAGGAACTCAAGAAGTTAGACTCCTAAGAGCCAAATAATCCTATTAAAATGGGGTTCAGAGCTAAACTAAGAATTCTCAGCTGAGGAATATTGAATGGCTGAGAAGTACCTAAAGAAATGTTCAACATCATTAGTCATCAGGGAAATGCAAATCAAAAGAACCCTGAGATCTTACCTTACACCAGTTAAAAACTCAGGTGACAACAGATGCTGGCGAGAATGTGGAGAAAGAGGAATAATCCTCTGTTTTTGGTGGGATTGCAAGCTGGTACAACCACTCTGGAAATCATTCTGGAGGTTCTTCAGAAAATTGGACATTGCACTACGTGAGGACTCAGCATTATCACTCCTGTGCATAGATGCACATGATCCTCCAACATACAACAAAGATACATGTTCCACCATGTTCATAACAGCCTGATTTATAATAACCAGAGAGAAAGTGTACATGTACACAATGGAGTACTACTCAGGTATCAAAAACAATGACGTCCTGAAATTCATAGGCAAATGGATGAAACTGGAAAATATCATCCTGAATGTGCTAACGCAGTTACAAAAAACCACACATGGTATGCACTTACTGGTAAGGGAATATTAGCCCAAAAACGCGAATAACCCAAGACACAATCCACAGACCACAAGATGCTCAAGAAGGATGACCAAAATGTGGATGCTTCACTCCTTCTTAAAAGGAGGAACAAGAATTTCATAAGAGGAGATATGGAGACAATGTTTGGAGCAGAGACTGAAGGATTCAGAGAGTGCCCCACCTGGGGATCCTGACATATATAAACAGTTACCAAACCTAGACAATATTGATGAAGCCAAAATGTGCATGCTGACAGGCATCTGATATAGCTGTCTCCTAAGAGGCTCAGCCAGAGCATGACAAACACAGAGGCAAATGCTAGCAGCAAACCACTGAACTCAGAATAGTGTCCCCACTGGAGGATGTAGAGAACAGATTGAAGGAGCTGAAGGGGTTTACAACCCAATAAGAACAACAATATCAGCCAATCAGAGCTCCAGGGATTAAACCACTATCCAAAGACTACACATGAATGGACCCATGGCTCCAGCTCTATATGTAGCAGAGGATGGCTTTGTTGGGCCCCAAAGGAAGGAGAAGCCCTTGGTCCTGCCAAGGCTGGACCCCCCAGTGTAGGTTAATGTCAGGGCAGGGAGGCAGGAAGTGGAGGTGGTTTGGTAGGGGCAGTAACCCTTATAGAAGAAGGGGTAGGGCTATGCATTAGGGGATTTTTGGATGGAAACCAGGAAAGGGAATAACATTTGAAATGTAAATAAAAAATATCCAATAAAATTAATTGAAGAAAAAAAATCCATATAACCCTTTGTTGACTGCATGATAATAGACAAGACTTTTATCACTTTTAAAAGACCAGAGGAGTAATGGAGCATCATCATTTCGTATAATGATGTTTTTGGACCTGGGATCTTTTCTCAGTGATACTGCTTTTGATGGATATCCAAATTTGCTTCCCAGCATCGACATCAAATGAATCAGATCTTTCATGATTCCAAGAAATGTTATGCATGCCTCTGGCTTGCTTAGGCACCAGGTATACATCAATGTAAGGACATAGTGACTCCATATTGGGAAATTTTTTTCTCATGTATACAGGTTATTTTTATTAAATTTTTTTAATTTAGTTGTATACAGTTTGGCATTGTGTTTGTCAAAAGCTTTCTAGGTAGAAGCAGAGTCCAGACTAAGGGATATATTGTTGTGGGCTGTCTTGTAGGATGCTGGGTATCAAAGCAAGACTCTGGATATTTAGATCAGCCATGATGTTCCAAAAGAAATAGAATATTGATACCATCAGAATCTAGCTTAGACTTGGTGCTTAATGAAGGTTCTGAGCCTAAACCTCCAAAATATGAAAGAGTACAAAGAATGTTCAGGGGAGACAATACACATGTTTAACAATGGCTGATTGGTAGACCATAGCCACAGGACTAAGTTAATCTCAAACATGGTAAATAGGCAGGATAGAGAACCCAAAAGAACAAATACAGTTCAGTCATGCCATCTGGAAAATGAATTTGCAACTGGGTTGTCTGAAAGTGGGGGTATTCTGCTTTCTTCCTGCAAATCAGTCAGGGAAGAGCTGAATGTGTTGGTAATTCCACAAGATATCAAGGTTGTCATGGGTCTAAAGACTTAACCAGAAGCTACTATAAGGCTTGAGCAATCTGGTATTTAAAACACCACCATTGGAATTGAGGGAAACTTTGGGAGGGAGTTTTGGCTATAAAGTCAGAGCATCAATAGGTCAGCTGGCAATGTGAAAAATGTACCTGAAGCCCAGCTGGCTCATACTGTCCTTTCTCTATGTTCACTCATCATTTTTTACCAGATACATTCAGGTCACTTACTCTCTCATTTTCTTGGCAATTATATTGTATTTGTCATAATACCTTACAGGGTCCTACTTGGCTATTCGTCTTTTGAGTTTAAATCTAGCAAGTCTGACACTGTCATTCCAGTAAGCTACCTCAATGGCAGAAATAAGGATGAACTAAAGAGTCACTTATGTCTTTTTTTTTTTTTTTTTACAATTGCAGTTAATCACGTGGAATTTTTCATTTACCCAGAAATATCTTTTGGAAGAAACTATGTCCTACAGAGGTGATTGTCCCTGCTTAAGAAACATTAAACCTTATCTGAATGCCTTGCACATGATAGAGGTGCTTAATACATTTGAGGGAAAAATTTGTCTTATAACTTGGTTAGATTACTTGAGTGTGCATATCTCTTGCCTTCTGTGTAAACATGATAGGACCACAAAGTAAGATTAGTCAACTTATATCTTGATCACTGTACCAATTTAGACACACTGAATAATTTGATTTTGTTTTGTATTCTTTTATTTCTTGTATAAGAGTCTCACTATGTATCCATTATTGACCTGGATCTCAATATATAGACTAGGCTGTTCTAGAACATCAAAGTGAACTGCCCAGCTTGCCTGCAAATAACTGCATTATAGGTGGGCTTATCATAGCTATATAGTTTGCTTATTTGAATTTTCTTAAAAATGGATGAGTGTCTGAGCCTGACTGTTTAGGGAAGCCAGGACAAAGTCCCTTGTCATAATTCCAGTGACAAGAAGGATCCATCTTAGGCAGCACTTCTGTCTTAAATTCTATTATCCTGGAAAGATGAGCAATATACTTTTTCTTCATTATTGTTTCTCTTTTAACTCATCAATGTCTAGGGCAGAGTTCTAACCTTATTTTGCCGATTATGAATCCCTGGCTCATGGAAGTGGTTGCATTTTCAATGTAATGAAGTACAGTTGCGCATATTTTTCATCTAATCATTCTAGTTTCTTACTGAATGAAGTTTAAAAACAGCCTACTAACCCAGGTATGATGGCAGAAGACTGTCCCTCAGAAATAAATGTAGGAGTTTCAGGATTTTTATGAACAAAGGTGAGAGTGATCAATGTGGTATAGTTGGAGACACACAGAACCATGAGATTCTGTGATTTATGCCCATAGTCCTCTCTCGAGATTCAGATCTGCAGGGTCATGGCTCTAGTAAGTGTTATCTCTGGATCTCAGATTGATTCTGTCCCCTAGGTTATGGGAACCTATAGTAAGGGAACACAAAGAATAGATATAATGATACTTTCTAGTTATAGCTCAGATGTCAAAGCAGTTTGTTCAATATACTCAAAATCTGAGAATACACCAGCTGTTAATAAAATTGCATCAGGGTTATTGAATTATACAAAAAAGTTTTGATAAACTATCCATTTGTATTCCTTTGAAGCCTGAAGTTCATCTGTTTCAGCCTTATAATACATTATGTTTTTCTCTATGGTATGGTACTTCACACTGACTGTCACATTGGGTATAAGAGTCACTTTACACAGATCCAAGCTGCTATAACATTGCCCACACTCTAAAACTGTCACCTGTTTCAGCGTTGCTACAAGATTTATAAGACACAAGAGACTTTAGTGAAAGTCATGAGACACCACTCCTGATTGCACATTTTATTTTGCATTTCAACAGTTTATTATAACTACCTTTTGGTTGTTTTCCTTTCTATCAGAGACTAAATTTAAATTGTATATTCTTATTTAGGTTTATCTTTGCCATAATAAATGCATAATTACAAAAACTCCAGGCCTCTATATCTAGCCAAACTCACTTAACATAGATGGATAAACCAAGATATTCCATAACAAAAAGAAATTTACACAATATCTTACCATAAATCCAGCCCTACAAAGGATAACAGATGGAAAATTCCAACACAAGGAGGGAAATTACACTGTAGAAAAAGCAAGAAAGTAAACTTGCTAGAAACCCAAATGAAGAGAGCCACACAAACGTAATTCCACCTCTAACAACAAAGATTACAAGAAACAATAATCACTATTCCTTAATATCTCTTAACATCAATGGACTTAATTCCTCAATAAAAAGACAGAGACTAACAAATTGGATACTGAAACAGGACCCAGCATTTTGCTGAAGGCAGGAAACATATGTCAGATGAGCTTTTACACTCAGTGTAAAAGGTTAGAAAACAATTTTCCAAGCAAATGGTCCCAAAGAGAGAACCTGGAGCATCCATTCTAATATCCAGTAAAATTGACTTTCAACCATAAGTTATCCAAAAAGATAAAGGAGGATACTTTATATGCATTAAAAGAAAAATCCACCAATGTGAAATCTCAACTCTGAATATCTGTGCTCCAAATGCAAGGGCACCTACATTCATAAAAAAAAATCCTTATTAAAGCTCAAAGCACACATTGCACCTCACACAATAATAGTAGGTGATTTCAATAACTCACTCTCAGCAATGGACAGATCATGGTAACAGAAACTAAACAGAAACATAGAGAAAGTAACAGAAGTTATGGGTCAAATGGATTTGACATATTTTTAGAACATTTCATCTAAAACAAAAGAATATACCTTATTCTCAGTGCCTCATGGTACTATCTCCAACGCTGACCATATAATCGGCCACAAAACAGGCCTCAACAGATATAGGAAGATTAAAATAATCCCATGCCTCTTTTTAGATCACCAAGGACTAAAGCTGGTGGTCTTCAATAACAACAAAAACCAGAGAGAGCCCACCTACACATAGAAGTTGAACAACTCTACTCAATGATAACTTGGTCAAGGAAGAAATAAAGGAATTAAGGAATTTTTAGAATGTAATGAAAATGAAACACAACATACCCAAACTAATGGGAGACAATGAAAGCAGTGCTAAGAGGAAACCTCATAGCTCTGAGTGCCTGCAGAAAGAAACAGGAGAGAGCATATATCAGCAACTTGACAGCACACATAAAAGCTCTAGAACATAAAGATGCAAATACAGGAGAAGTAGAAGGCAGGAAATAATCAAACTCAGAGCTGAAATCAACCAAGTAGAAAGAAAAAAGGCCACACAAAGAATCAAGAGAATTAAAGTTGGTTCTTTTAGAAAATCAACAAGATAGATAAACCCTTAGCCAGACTAACGAGAGGACACAGAGAGTGTGTCCAAATTAACAAAATCAGAAATGAAAAGGGAGACATAACTACAGATTCAGAGGAAATTCAAAAAATCATCAGATCTTACTATAAAAGCCTATATTCAGGAAAACTTGAAAATCTGCAGGAAATGGACAATTTCCTAGATAGATACCAGGTACCGAAGTTAAATCAGGAACAGATAAACCAGTTAAACAACCCCATAACTCCTAAGGAAATAGAAGGAGTCATTAAAGGTCTCCCAACCAAAAAGAGCCCAGGTCCAGACGGGTTTAGTGCAGAATTCTATCAGACCTTCATAGAAGACCTCATACCAATATCATCCAAACTATTCTACAAAATTGAAACAGATGGAGCACTACCGAATTCCTTCTATGAAGCCACAATTACTCTTATACCTAAACCACACAAAGACCCAACAAAGAAAGAGAACTTCAGACCAATTTCCCTTATGAATATCGATGCAAAAATACTCAACAAAATTCTGGCAAACTGAATCCAAGAGCACATCAAAACAATCATCCACCATGATCAAGTAGGCTTCATCCCAGGTATGCAGGGATGGTTTAATATACAGAAAACCATCAACGGGATCCATTATATAAACAAACTGAAAGAACAAAACCACATGATCATTTCATTAGATGCTGAGAAAGCATTTGACAAAATTCAACACCCGTTCATGATAAAAGTCCTGGAAAGAATAGAAATTCAAGGCCCATATCTAAACATAGTAAAAGCCATATACAGCAAACTCATAGCTAACATTAAACTAAATGGAGAGAAACTTGAAGCAATCCCACTAAAATCAGGGACTAGACAAGGCTGCCCACTCTCTCCCTACTTATTTAATATAGTTCTTGATGTTCTAGACAGAGCAATCAGACAACAAAAGGAGATCGAAGGGATACAGATTGGAAAAAAGAAGTCAAAATATCACCATTTGCAGATGATATGATAGTATATTTAAGTGATCCCAAAAGTCCCACCAGAGAACTACTAAAGCTGATAAACAACTTCAGCAAAGTGGCGGGTATAAAATTAACTCAAATAAATCAGTAGCCTTCCTCTACACAAAAGAGAAACAAGCTGAGAAAGAAATTAGGGAAACGACACCCTTTATAATAGTCCCAAAAAATATAAAATACCTCGGTGTCCCTGCGGATCCCGGCCTGCAGCAGCTCTCTGCTTCCAAACCCCGTGGGAGAGAGACCTCACCGCCTGGTCAGGTGGGCACTCCTGAGGCTGCAGAGCGGAGGAGACCACCAACACTGCCCACCCCTGCCCACATCCCTGGCCCAAGAGGAAACTGTATAAGGCCTCTGGGTTCCCGTAGGGGAAGGCCCAGGAGCGGCAGGACCCCTGCGCCTGAGACAGCGCCGGAACCTGAAGGAAACAGCCTGGATAAACAGTTCTCTGCACCCAAATCCCGTGGGAGGGAGAGCTAAAACTACAGAGAGGCAGACACGCCTGGGAAACCAGAAGAGACTGCACTCTGCGCACCTCCAGACGCCAGAGGAAAACACCAAACGCCATCTGGAACCCTGGTGCACGGAGGCTCCCGGAAAGAGCGGCGCAGATCTTCTCGGTTGTTGCCGCCGCGGAGAGGACTTAGGCAGTACCCCACGAGCACACTTGAGCCTCGGAACCTCAGGCAGGACCAACTTTTCCCCTGCAAGTGACCTGCCTGGTGAACTCAGGACACACAGAGGCAAAATTCCTCTAGGACCGGGCACTTCCTGTGTTTACCGGAAGTCCCACACCTGCTGATCCCGGCCCGCAGCAGCTCTCTGCTCCCAAACCCCGTGGGAGAGAGACCTCACCGCCTGGTTAGGTGGGCACTCCTGAGGCTGCATAGCGGAGGAGACCACCAACACTGCCCACCCCTGCCCACATCCCTGGCCCAAGAGGAAACTGTATAAGGCCTCTGGGTTCCCGTAGGGGAGGGCCCAGGAGCGGCAGGACCCCTGCGCCTGAGACACCGCCGGAACCTGAAGGAAACAGCCTGGATAAACAGTTCTCTGCACCCAAATCCAGTGGGAGGGAGAGCTAAACCTACAGAGAGGCAGACACGCCTGGGAAACCAGAAGAGACTGCACTCTGCGCACATCCAGACGCCAGAGGAAAACACCAAATGCCATCTGGAACCCTGGTGCACGGAGGCTCCCAGAAAGAGCGGCGCAGATCTCCTCGGTTGCTGCCGCCGCGGAGAGGACTTAGGCAGTACCCCACGAGCACACTTGAGCCTTGGAACGTCAGGTAGGACCAACTTTTCCCCTGCAAGTGACCTGCCTGGTGAACTCAAGACACAGGCCCACAGGAACAACTGAAGACCTGTAGAGAGGAAAAACTACACGCCCGAAAGCAGAACACTCTGTCCCCATAACTGGCTGAAAGAAAACAGGAAAACAGGTCTACAGCACTCCTGACACACAGGCTTATAGGACAGTCTAGCCACTGTCAGAAATAGCAGAACAAAGTAACACTAGAGATAATCTGATGACCGGAGGCAAGCGCAGGGACCCAAGCAACAGAAACCAAGACTACTTGGCATCATTGGAGCCCAATTCTCCCACCAAAATAAACATGGAATATCCAAACACACCAGAAAAGCAAGATCTAGTTTCAAAATCATTTTTGATCATGATGCTGGAGGACTTCAAGAAAGACGTGAAGAACTCCCTTAGAGAACAAGTAGAAGCCTACAGAGAGGAATCGCAAAAATGCCTGAAAGAATTCCAGGAAAACACAATCAGACAGTTGAAGGAATTAAAAATGGAAATAGAAGCAATCAAGAAAGAACACATGGAAACAACCCTGGATATAGAAAACCAAAAGAAGAGACAAGGAGCTGTAGATACAAGCTTCACCAACAGAATACAAGAGATGGAAGAGAGAATCTCAGGAGCAGAAGATTCCCTAGAAATCATTGACTCAACTGTCAAAGATAATGTAAAGCGGAAAAAGCTAATGGTCCAAAACATACAGGAAATCCAGGACTCAATGAGAAGATCAAACCTAAGGATAATAGGTATAGAAGAGAGTGAAGACTCCCAGCTCAAAGGACCAGTAAATATCTTCAACAAAATCATAGAAGAAAACTTCCCTAACCTAAAAAAAGAGATACCCATAGGCATACAAGAAGCCTACAGAACTCCAAATAGATTGGACCAGAAAAGAAACACCTCCCGTCACATAATAGTCAAAACACCAAACGCACAAAATAAAGAAAGAATATTAAAAGCAGTAAGGGAAAAAGGTCAAGTAACATATAAAGGCAGACCTATCAGAATCACACCAGACTTCTCGCCAGAAACTATGAAGACCAGAAGATCCTAGACAGATGTCATACAGACCCTAAGAGAACACAAGTGCCAGCCCAGGTTACTGTATCCTGCAAAACTCTCAATTAACATAGATGGAGAAACCAAGATATTCCATGACAAAACCAAATTTACACAATATCTTTCTACAAATCCAGCACTACAAAGGATAATAAAGGGTAAAGCCCAACATAAGGAGGCAAGCTAAACCCTAGAAGAAGCAAGAAACTAATCGTCTTGGCCACAAAACAAAGAGAAGAAAAGCACACAAACATAACCTCACATCCAAATATGAATATAACAGGAAGCAATAATCACTATTCCTTAATATCTCTCAATATCAATGGCCTCAACTCCCCAATAAAAAGACATAGATTAACAAACTGGATATGCAACGAGGACCCTGCATTCTGCTGCCTACAGGAAACACACCTCAGAGACAGAGACAGACACTACCTCAGAGTGAAAGGCTGGAAAACAACTTTCCAAGCAAATGGTCAGAAGAAGCAAGCTGGAGTCGCCATTGTAATATCAAATAAAATCAATTTTCAATTAAAAGTCTCAAAAAAGATAAGGAAGGACACTTCATATTCATCAAAGGAAAAATCCACCAAGATGAACTCTCAATCCTAAATATCTATGCCCCAAATACAAGGGCACCTACATACGTAAAAGAAACCTTACAAAAGCTCAAAACACACATTGCACCTCACACAATAATAGTGGGAGATTTCAACACCCCACTCTCATCAATGGACAGATCATGGAAACAGAAATTACACAGAGACGTAGACAGACTAAGAGAAGTCATGAGCCAAATGGACTTAACAGATATTTATAGAACATTCTATCCTAAAGCAAAAGGATATACCTTCTTCTCAGCTCCTCATGGTACTTTCTCCAAAATTGACCATATAATTGGTCAAAAAACGGGCCTCAACAGGTACAGAAAGATAGAAATAATTCCTTTGTATATTTTGGATATAAGGCCTCTATCTGTTGTAGGATTGGTAAAGATCTTTTCCCAATCTGTTGGTTGCCGTTTTGTCCTAACCACAGTGTCCTTTGCCTTACAGAAGCTTTGCAGTTTTTTGAGATCCCATTTGTCGATTCTTGATCTTAGAGCATAAGCCATTGGTGTTTTGTTCAGGAAATTTTTTCCAGTGCCCTTGTGTTCCAGATGCTTCCCTAGTTTTTCTTCTATTACTTTGAGTGTGTCTGGTTTGATGTGGAGGTCCTTGATCCACTTGGACTTAAGCTTTGTACAGGGTGATAAGCATGGATCGATCTGCATTCTTCTACATGTTGCCCTCCAGTTGAACCAGCACCATTTGCTGAAAATGCTATCTTTTTTCCATTGGATGGTTTTGGCTCCTTTGTCAAAAATCAAGTGATCATAGGTGTGTGGGTTCATTTCTGGGTCTTCAATTCTATTCCATTGGTCTATCTGTCTGTCTCTGTACCAATACCAATCAGTTTTTATCACTATTGCTCTGTAATACTGCTTGAGTTCAGGGATAGTGATTCCCCCTGAAGTCCTTTTATTGTTGAGGATAGCTTTAGCTATCCTGGGTTTTTTGTTATTCCAGATGAATTTGCAAATTGTTCTGTCTAACTCTTTGAAGAATTGGATTGGTATTTTGATGGGGATTGCATTGAATCTGTAGATTGCTTTTGGTAAAATGGCCATTTTTACTATATTAATCCTGCCAATCCATGAGCATGGGAGATCTTTCCATCTTCTGAGGTCTTCTTCAATTTCTTTCCTCAGTGTCTTGAAGTTCTTATTGTACAGATCTTTTACTTGCTTGGTTAAAGTCACACCGAGGTACTTTATATTATTTGGGTCTATTATGAAGGGTGTCGTTTCCCTAATTTCTTTCTCGGCTTGTTTCTCTTTTGTATAGAGGAAGGCAACTGATTTATTTGAGTTAATTTTATACCCAGCCACTTTGCTGAAGTTGTTTATCAGCTTTAGTAGTTCTCTGGTGGAACTTTTGGGATCACTTAAATATACTATCATGTCATCTGCAAATAGTGATATTTTGACCTCTTCTTTTCCGATCTGTATCCCCTTGACCTCCTTTTGTTGTCTGATTGCTCTGGCTAGAACTTCAAGAACTATATTGAATAAGTAGGGAGAGAGTGGGCAGCCTTGTCTAGTCCCTGATTTTAGTGGGATTGCTTCAAGTTTCTCTCCATTTAGTTTAATGTTAGCAACTGGTTTGCTGTATATGGCTTTTACTATGTTTAGGTATGGGCCTTGAATTCCTATTCTTTCCAGGACTTTTATCATGAAGGGGTGTTGAATTTTGTCAAATGCTTTCTCAGCATCTAATGAAATGATCATGTGGTTCTGTTCTTTCAGTTTGTTTATATAATGGATCACGGTGATGGTTTTCCGCATATTAAACCATCCCTGCATGCCTGGGATGAAGCCTACTTGGTCATGGTGGATGATTGTTTTGATGTGCTCTTGAATTCGGTTTGCCAGAATTTTGTTGAGTATTTTTGGGTCGATATTCATAAGGGAAATTGGTCTGAAGTTCTCTTTCTTTGTTGTGTCTTTGTGTGGTTTAGGTATAAGAGTAATTGTGGCTTCGTAGAAGGAATTCGGTAGTGCTCCATCTGTTTCAATTTTGTGGAATAGTTTGGATAATCTTGGTATGAGGTCTTCTATGCAGGTTTGATAGAATTCTGCACTACACCCGTCTGGACCTGGGCTCTTTTTGGTTGGGAGACCTTTAATGACTCCTTCTATTTCCTTAGGAGTTATGGGGTTGTTTAACTGGTTTATCTGTTCCTGATTTAACTTTGATACCTGGTATCTGTCTAGGAAATTGTCCATTTCCTGAAGATTTTCAAGTTTTGTTGAATATAGGTTTTTATAGTAAGATCTGATGATTTTTTGAATTTCCTCTGAATCTGTAGTTATGTCTCCCTTTTCATTTCTGATTTTGTTAATTTGGACGCACTCTCTGTGTCCTCTCGTTAGTCTGGCTAAGGGTTTATCTATCTTGTTGATTTTCTCAAAGAACCAACTTTTGGTTCTGTTGATTCTTTCTATGGTCCTTTTTGTTTCTACTTGGTTGATTTCAGCTCTGAGTTTGATTATTTCCTGCCTTCTACTCCTCCTGGGTGTATTTGCTTCTTTTTGTTGTAGAGCTTTTAGGTGTGCTGTCAAGCTGCTGACATATGCTCTTTCCTGTTTCTTTCTGCAGGCACTCAGCGCTATGAGTTTTCCTCTTAGCACAGCTTTCATTGTGTCCCATAAGTTTGGGTATGTTGCACCTTCATTTTCATTAAATTCTAAAAAGTTTTTAATTTCTTTCTTTATTTCTTCCTTGACCAGGTTATCATTGAGTAGAGCATTGTTCAATTTCCACGTATATGTGGGCATTCTTCCCTTATTGTTATTGAAGACCAGTTTTAGGCCATGGTGGTCCGATAGGGATTATTTCTATCTTTCTGTACCTGTTGAGGCCCGTTTTTTCACCAATTATATGGTCAATTTTGGAGAAAGTACCATGAGGAGCTGAGAAGAAGGTATATCCTTTTGCTTTAGGATAGAATGTTCTATAAATATCTGTTAAGTCCATTTGGCTCATGACTTCTCTTAGTCTGTCGACATCACTGTTTAATTTCTGTATCCATGATCTGTCCATTGATGAGAGTGGGGTGTTGAAATCTCCCACTATTATTGTGTGAGGTGCAATGTGTGTTTTGAGCTTTAGTAAGGTTTCTTTTACGTATGTAGGTGCCCTTGTATTTGGGGCATAGATATTTAGGATTGAGAGTTCATCTTGGTGGATTTTTCCTTTGATGAATATGAAGTGTCCTTCCTTATCTTTTTTGATGACTTTTAGTTGGAAATTGATTTTATTTGATATTAGAATGGCTACTCCAGCTTGCTTCTTCTGACCATTTGCTTGGAAAGTTGTTTTCCAGCCTTTCACTCTGAGGTAGTGTCTGTCTTTGTCTCTGAGGTGTGTTTCCTGTAGGCAGCAGAATGCAGGGTCCTCGTTGCGTATCCAGTTTGTTAATCTATGTCTTTTTATTGGGGAGTTGAGGCCATTGATATTGAGAGATATTAAGGAATAGTGATTATTGCTTCCCGTTATATTCATATTTGGATGTGAGGTTATGTTTGTGTGCTTTCATTCTCTTTGTTTTGTTGCCAAGATGATTAGTTTCTTGCTTCTTCTAGGGTATAACTTGCCTCCTTATGTTGGGCTTTACCATTTATTATCCTTTGTAGTGCTGGATTTGTAGAAAGATATTGTGTAAATTTGGTTTTGTCATGGAATATCTTGGTTTCTCCATCAATGTTAATTGAGAGTTTTGCAGGATACAGTAACCTGGGCTGGCATTTGTGTTCTCTTAGGGTCTGTATGACATCAGTCCAGGATCTTCTGGCCTTCATAGTTTCTGGCGAGAAGTCTGGTGTGATTCTGATAGGTCTGCCTTTATATGTTACTTGACCTTTTTCCCTTACTGCTTTTAGTATTCTTTCTTTATTTTGTGCGTTTGGTGTTTTGACTATTATGTGACGGGAGGTGTTTCTTTTCTGGTCCAATCTATTTGGAGTTCTGTAGGCTTCTTGTATGTGTATGGGTATCTCTTTTTTTAGGTTAGGGAAGTTTTCTTCTATGATTTTGTTGAAGATATTTACTGGTCCTTTGAGCTGGGAGTCTTCACTCTCTTCTATACCTATTATCCTTAGGTTTGATCTTCTCATTGAGTCCTGGATTTCCTGTATGTTTTGGACCAGTAGCTTTTTCCGCTTTACATTATCTTTGACAGTTGAGTCAATGATTTCTATGGAATCTTCTGCTCCTGAGATTCTCTCCTCCATCTCTTGTATTCTGTTGGTGAAGCTTGTATCTACAGCTCCTTGTCTCTTCTTTTGGTTTTCTATATCCAGGGTTGTTTCCATGTGTTCTTTCTTGATTGCTTCTATTTCCATTTTTAATTCCTTCAACTGTTTGATTGTGTTTTCCTGGAATTCTTTCAGGGATTTTTGCGATTCCTCTCTGTAGGCTTCTACTTGTTCTCTAAGGGAGTTCTTCACGTCTTTCTTGAAGTCCTCCAGCATCATGATCAAAAATGATTTTGAAACTAGATCTTGCTTTTGTGGTGTGTTTGGATATTCCATGTTTGTTTTGATGGGAGAATTGGGCTCCGATGGTGCCATGTAGTCTTGGTTTCTGTTGCTTGGGTTCCTGTGCTTGCCTCTCGCCCTCAGATTATCTCTAGTGTTACTTTGTTCTGCTATTTCTGACAGTGGCTAGACTGTCCTATAAGCCTGTGTGTCAGGAGTGCTGTAGACCTGTTTTCCTCTCTTTCAGTCAGTTATGGGGACAGAGTGTTCTGCTTTCGGGCGTGTAGTTTTTCCTCTCTACAGGTCTTCAGCTGTTCCTGTGGGCCTGTGTCTTGAGTTCACCAGGCAGCTTTCTTGCAGCAGAAAATTTGGTCTTACCTGTGGTCCCGAGGCTCAAGTTCGCTCGTGGGGTGCTGCCCACGGGCTCTCTGCAGTGGCAGCAACCAGGAAGACCTGTGCCGCCCCTTCCGGGAGCTTCAGTGCACCAGGGTTCCAGATGGTCTTTGGCTTTTTCCTCTGGCGTCCGAGATGTGTGTGCAGAGAGCAGTCTCTTCTGGTTTCCCAGGCGTGTCTGCCTCTCTGAAGGTTTAGCTCTCCCTCCCACGGGATTTGGGTGCAGAGAACTGTTTATCTGGTCTGTTTCCTTCAGGTTATGGCGGCGTCTCAGGCAGGGGTCCTGCCGCTCCTGGGCCCTCCCCCACGGGAGCCCAGAGGCCTTATACAGTTTCCTCTTGGGCCAGGGATGTGGGCAGGGGTGAGCAGTGTTGGTGGTCTCTTCCGCTCTGCAGCCTCAGGAGTGCCCACGTGACCAGGCGGTTGGGTCTCTCTCTCACGGGGTCTGGGAGCAGAGAGCTCCTGCGGGCCGGGATCTGCGGGTGTGGGACTTCCGGTAAACACAGAACGTGCCCGGTCCTAGAGGAATTCTGCTTCCCTGTGTCCCAAGCTCACCAGGCAGCTTTCTTGCAGCAGAAAAGTTGGTCTTACCTGTGGTCCCGAGGCTCAAGTTCGCTCGTGGGGTGCTGCCCACGGGCTCTCTGCAGAGGCAGCAACCAGGAAGACCTGTGCCTCCCCTTCCGGGAGCTTCAGTGCACCAGTGTTCCAGATGGTCTTTGGCTTTTTCCTCTGGCGTCCGAGATGTGTGTGCAGAGAGCAGTCTCTTCTGGTTTCCCAGGCTTGTCTGCCTCTCTGAAGGTTTAGCTCTCCCTCCCACGGGATTTGGGTGCAGAGAACTGTTTATCTGGTCTGTTTCCATCAGGTTCTGGCGGTGTCTCAGGCAGGGGTCCTGCCGCTCCTGGGCCCTCTACATGAATCTTTTAAGGTGAATTTACATGAATCTTTATAGTTCCAGATATTTTTGAGAGATAACAATTGTTGGAGGCCCAATGATAAGAAAATTCTTCAATGCTCTCTGAAAGTCAGTAAGTACATTATGTAGAATAATGTCTTTAAATTAAAAGAAAACTAACTTCATACAAATCTGTCATTACCTCCTTTGTTCAAATATGTGTATTCTGAGGACTCAGTGATAGCAGAAAAGTCACGAATACCTCCATTTTATTTTATTCTATAGCAACAAAAAGTCACATAAGTTTTCCCTTTTTAATGAAAGTATTAAGAAAGAAAATTCCTAGACCACATGGCTAATTCCAGTGTGATGAAATGACTACCCAATTTGGTACATAATCCCATGGTTACTTTCTGGTCAAGGTTCGCTCGCCTTCTTAGGAAAGTGATCATATCCTCAACCATTGAAGATTTCCTTCATGGTCCACACATCTCATAGGTTAAATGTGCACTCTTACTCTCTTTTCTTTAAAAAAAAAGACTCTTTAATTAATTTAGCATGAATTTAAGGAAAGATGATGCTTATGGCCTAGACAAGAGTGTCAAAAATTGCCAAGAAGCAGAACAAAGAATTACCTGATATTAAACAGAGTATCTGATTATTCAACAGAGACAGTTGTGTCCTTTGGTGGTTTGAATATGGGCTACATAGATACTTTCAGAGTGCTTGGCCAGTGGAGTGTGGCACTACTAAGAGGTGTGTCTTTGGATTAAATGTAACTTTATGTCTGTGGACATAGGCTTTGATGTCTATGCTCATGCTCTGTCAAATGGGGAAACCGCCTTTTCCTTGCTGCCTATTTACATTATTTTCACATTTTGGTATAGTTTGTATATAATGAATTTTTATGGATTTTCTTTCATGTAAATTTCATGTCACACATATGTCCCTCTCCCCAGGATAGCCCAACTAATAAGGGAATACTTTTCTGTTTGCCACTATATTTCTTCCCTTTGGTCTGTGCTTGGAGTCGTTTTGTAATTTTTTGTACCAGATGTCACTGTGATAACTAGTATTCTATACTATGACTTTTGCTTATCTGTAGAGTTTGAGGGGCACTCAAGTAATACAAGAGAAAGTAGTCATTTATGGTGAATCTTCCAGTGTGTTAACTTCCCAATCTAACACATGAATTGTTACAAATAAGGAAACAAGGGAAACTTACCTTGGTCAAGAGGATACAGTCATGAAAACAAAACTCACTCTGGTGGTCATATTGGAAATGCTGCTGATATATCATAGACATAGGCATTATCATGATTGGGCTCTCTCAATCTTGGAAAAAGAACATCAGATGCAGGCTCATTTACATAAGAGTATTTGACTTAAGCCAGTTTTGTTGGAGTTGTGAAATTTTTGTTTACTTGATCTCTATATACATAAAATTATAGACAGTTGGATAACTTTCCTCAAAATCATGGTGGTCTTGTTCGAAGAAGAGTCTTAATGGGGGTTTGTTTGGGGTTTCAGGTCCTCAAGACAGACCTAACGGCTCACCGTTTCTTTTTGTTAACTGTAGATCCAGATGTCCAAAACTCAGCTCCTTCCCCAGCATTATGTCTGCCAGCATTCCTCCGTCCCGATGTTTTTCTCCATCATGATAGTGGAGCAAATGTTTGATCTGTAACCCTGCCCCTCTCAAATGCTTTCCTTTATTATACCTTTTTTCCTTACTTTGGTATCTCTACATAAAAATAGAAACCCTAACTAAGACATTCACATGAATAAGAAATAGAAACTACATTTATCCAAAAGTAGGTGGTGACTACACATATCTGGGGTCAGAGCTCAGAATCTTTTATACTGAGTGAATCTGAAAAAAACAGTTGCATAGGAATTGAGGGAGGAAAGAAAAGAGAGGCACTGCTGTAAGGAGATAAGTGGTACTGTTGCGTGTCATCCAACTTCAAGAATACAGATTTGGGACTGGAAATAAAAAAGGTTTTGCTTGGTGAGGGTGATCATGAGATTTGAATTCCTTGTCTAATCTAGAAGTTTCATGCAATTTCAGGGGAGCAATTGCTGTTTTATATTTCTTAGAAGCATTAGTGTGGCTTTGTTTTGTAATAGGACAACGAAGGCTTAGCAGGCTTTTCTGATCACTTCTTACATGTCCAGAGAAAACTCTAGTGATTTTTGTCTCTTGATCTTGAGAAAAAGACATCAGTTACAGGCTCAGTTACATAAGAGTATTAAACTTAAGCCACTTTTGTTGGAGTTGTGAAATTTTTGTTTACTCGATCTCTCTCTATATAAAATCAGAAGAAGTTGAATAACCTTTCTCAAGAATCATAATTTTACTGGTGGAGTTTCATTTGGTCTTTTGTTTCAAAGCATTCTAGTTTTTTACTTTTGTTTTAGAATTTTCCTTTTTTTTGATTGATTTTTGCACAAATATATCACTCTGTTGTTGTAAGTTTGTGGTAAGTTTAGAAATAGATTGTATCAATGTGTATTTTAATTCTTCATAATAATATTGAACATTATGATTTTTTTCTTGTTGATTTGAAATCAACTGTTCTCTTAGAACTTTTGAGAATTTCCTTTGGTTGTGTTGAATGTGTGCTACAAGTTGAACATGCCTGATTATAATATTATAATATGGACTCATCATGTTCACAAGTATTCTTGCACATCTCACCATTTATTTACTTTTTATTTTGTGTTAAAATGTGAAAAAAGTTTATTGGATTAAAGGTACTTCACATGTGGATCAGCCTGTTCTGTTTTTACATTGACCCATATTAAGCTCCCAACTGCTGTGTCAGGAGGTTCATAACTACCTTCAACTCCAATCTAGAGGATCTGTCATTTTATTTGTTGGGTTGTCCCCTGTGTATACTTGAAAATACTCTTTCCCACACAGAAACACTTATAAAAATTGGATATTTTTTCCAAAAGTTCTTTTTCTTTTTTTTGGATACTTTTTGATTTATGTTTCAAATGTTATCCCCTTTCCTTGCTTCCCAACCATAAACCCCCATCCCATCCCTCCTCCCCCTGCTTCTATGGGGGTGTTGCCCCACACAGCCACACACCTTCCTCCCCTTCCTGACATTTCCCTACATTGGAGCATTGAGACTTGGCAGGATTAAGGGTTTCTCTTCCCATTGGTGCCAAACAAGGTCATTCTCTGCTACTTGCACAGCTGAAGCCATGAGCCTGTTCATGTGTACTCTGGATGGTGGATTAGTCCCTGGGAGCTCTGGATTCTTGGTGTTATTATTCTTATGGGGTTGCAAGCACCTTCAGCTCCTTCATTCCTTTCTCTAACTCCTCTAATGGGGACTTTTTTCTCAATTCAATGGTTGGTTTTGAGCTTCCAACTCTGCTTCCAGTTTCAAATTTTTTTAGAGCTTGTAAGCAATTAGAGGCAAACATGTTTTGTGTTTATCTGTATAATAGAAACCACTCAACTTTTCTTTAAAAATTTGTTATCCTGTATTTTGGCTGTGAAAGAGGCACTGTGTAACAGACTTAGACCCATTCATCATTCATAGGAAATAAAAAAGTAATTCCATGTAACCATAAACTATATGAACTCCTTCATAATAAGTATATGAAATAATTTCGGTGGTTAAATCTACTATGTCCAGTGTTGGAATATGAGAGCACTTGAAACAAGTTTCCAGATTTTGGACAAAGAACTTTGCAGGCATACCCTTTCTCCTTGGCAAAGCAGACACACACATTTAGTGTTAGCCCAGGATTTCTTTGATTTTTTTCATTATAATTTTGTAGTTCACATTGAATGATCATGTTATATCTGTAGGTGTGTCGTTTTGTAGTTGATCAGTGGTGATTCCTACATTGTCTTACTTTCTTCAATTATAATTCTATATTATTTATTATACTTTGAAGTTGGTCATCTTTCATGCATTTTTTATTCTAGATATCAGTCAGGATATCTGAATTCTTCCTTGATATTTGTTTCTTTTTTTTTTTTTTTTGTAGGGAACATAGTTTTTTGTAAAGACATAGTTTTATTTTTCTCCTCTACATTTCATTGCTCATTTCTGTTTTCCAATTGTTGGTATGATTGCTTTAGGTTTTATTACTAAAATGATGGATATTGCTAACATATTCATTTTGACTTGTTAAATATCCTAGACATTATTTTCTTAGCATCCTAATTTGCTTCACCTGTCAGTGTTCCAGAGCCTAGCTTGATTTATGTGATTACCAATTACAAAAGTGTCAGTTAGCCATCTAGACTAAACTCAGGCGGTTTTAGAAGTTTGGATTCCTACCAGCAGTGGATGAGTGCTCTCTTGCTCCACATCCTGTGATATCACTTGTGATTTTGTTCTTATCCACTATTAGGTAAAGGATGGAACCTCAGTGTCACTTTGATTTACATTTCTGTAATGAATGACTGCTTTGAATATTTCTTTAAGTGCTCTTTTCCCATTAATCATTCTCCTGTTGAGAATTCTGCTTATCTTTTAATATATTATTTGATTTGTTGAATTTCTTGAGATATGTTTATATTTTGGATAATAACCCTCTATTGGATGTGGGTTTGTTAAAGATCCTTTTCCATTATGTATGCTGCCATTTTGCCATTTTGACAGTGCTCTTTGCCTCGCAGAAGCTTTTTAGTTTTATGAGGTCCCATTTATTAATTGTTGATCTTAGTGCTTGAGCTGATAGTCTCTTGTAGCAATATGTTTAAAGCTTTTCGCCACTTTCTCATCTATTAGATTTATCGTATCAAGTTATTTTTTCTTTCATTGCACATTATTTTATTTACATTTCAAATGTTATTTCCTTTCCCAGTTTCCCAGATATAAGTCCCCTATCCCATCACCCTCACCTTCTTCTATAAGGGTGTTCTCCTCTACATACAACCCCCTTAACACCTCCCCACCCCCCTACACTGGGGGTCTAGCTTTGGCAGGACCAAGGGCTTCTTCCATTTGTGCCCAACAAGGTCATCCTCTGCTACGCACACAGTTGGAGCCATGGGTCTGTCCATGTATAATCTTTGGGTAGTCGTTTAGTCCCTGGGAGCTCTGGTTGGTTGGCATTGTTGTTCTTAATGGGGTTACAAACACCTTCAGCTCTTTCAATACTTTAATTTCTCCAAGGGGGATTATGTTCTCAGTTCAATGGTTTGCTGCTAGCATTCACCTGTGTATTTGACATACTCTGGCTGTGCCTTTCAGGAGACATCTATACCCAGCTTCTGTCAGCATGCACTTCTTAGCTTCATCAATCTTACCTAGTTTTGGTGTCTGTGTATATATGGGCTGTATATCCATGTGTGGTAGGCTCTGAATGGCTATTCCTTCAGTCTCTGCTCAAACTTTGCCCATATCCCCTCCTATGACTATTTTTGTTCTGCCTTTTAAGAAGGACTGAAGCATACACAGTTTGGTTGTCCTTCTTTAGCTTTATGTGGTCTGTGGATTGTATCTTGGGTAATTCGAATTTTTGGGCTAATATCCACTTATCAGTGAGTGCATACCATGTGTGTTTCTCTGTCATTAGGTTACCTCATTCAGGAAGATATTTTCTAGTTCAATCCATTTGCCTATGAATTTCATGAAGTCATTGTTTTTGATACCCGAGTAGTACTCCATTATGTAGAAGTACCACATTTTCTGTATCCATTCCTCTGTTGAAGGGCATCTGTGTTTTTATCAGCTTCTGACTATAGTAAATAAGGCTGCTATAAACACAGAGGAACATTTGTCCTTATTATATCTTAGATCACCATTTGGGTATATGCCTAGGAGTGGTATCATGGGTTCCTCGGGTAGTGCAATGTCCAATTTTCTGAGGAACCTCCAGACTGATTTTCAGAGTTGTTGTACCAGTTTGCAATCCCACCAACAGTGGAGGAGTGTTCCTCTTTCTCTACATCCTCACCAACATCTGTTTTTTATCTTAGCCATTCTGACTGGTGTGAGGTGGAATCTCAGGGTTGTTTTGATTTGGCTTTCCCTGAAGACTAAGAATGTTGAACATTTCTTTAGGTACTTCTCATCCTCAGCTGAGAATTCCTTGTTTAGTTCTGTTCCCCATTTTTTCATACAGTTGTTTGACTCTCTGAAGTCTAACTTCTTCAGTTCTTTGTATGTTTTGAATATACAGGATTGGTATGTGTATATATAATATATATGTATATATATATATTTTTTTTCTTACAAAAACTTTGCAATTTTATGAGGTTCCATTTGTCGATTCTTGAACTTAGAGCATAAGCTATTGGTGTGCAGTTCGGAAAAATTTCCCCTGTGACCAAGTGTTTGAGGCTCTTCTCTACTTTTTCTTCTATTAGTTTGAGTGTATTGTTTTATGTGGAGGTCTTTGATCCACTGAGACTGAATTTTTTATGGTGATATGAATGAATAGGCTTGCATTATTCTACATGTTGGCATCCAGTTGAACTAGCACCATCTGTTGAAAATGCTATCTTTTTTTCTACTGGGTGGTTTTAACTCCTCTGTCAAAGATCAATAACCATAGGCGTGTAGGGTATTCAATTCTATTCCATTGATCTACCTGCCTATCTTTGCACCAATACCATACAATTTTTATGACTATTGCTCTGTAATGTAGCTTTAGGTCAGGGAGAGTGATTCCCGCCAGAAGTTTTATTGTTGAGGATAAGTTTTGCTATTCTGGGTTTTTGTTATTCCAAATGAATTTGGAAATTGTTATTTCTAACTATATGAAGAATTGAGGTGGATTTTTGATGGGGATTGCATTGAATCTGTAGACTGCTTTTGGCAAGATGGCCATTTTTACAATATAAATTTGGCCTATCCATGTGCCTTGGAGATCTTTCCATCTTCTGAGATCTACAATTTCTTTCTTCAGAGATTTAAAGTTCTTGTCAAACTGATCTTTCACTTGATTGGTTAGACTCATGGCACGGTATTTTATTTTAATTGTGACTATTGTGAAGGTTGTCATTTCCCTAATTTATTTCTTAGCATTTTTACCCTTTGAATAGAGGAAGGATACTGATTTCTTTGTGTTAATTTTATACCCAGCTGCATTGCTGAAGTTGTTTGTCAGGCTTAGTATTTCTCAGGTGGAACTTTTGGGGTCACTTAAGTATACTCGCATATTATCTAAAAATAGCGATATTTTGATTTCTTCCTTTCCAATGTTTATCCATTCGACCTCCATTTGTTGCTTGATTGCTTTGGCTAGGACTTGAGTACTCCATTGAAAAGTAGGGAGACAATGGGCAGCCTTGTCTTGTCTCTGATATTAGTGGAATTGCTTCAAGTTTCTCTCCATTTATATTGATGTTGGCTACTACTTTGCTGCATATTGCTTTTATGGTGTGGGCCTTGAATGGCTGATCTTTCCAAAACATATAAAACGAAGGGGTGTTGAATTTCATCAAATATTCTTAGCATCTAATGAGATGATCATGTGCCTACTCTGAGGTAGTATCTACTTTGTCATTGATGTATGTTTCCTGTATGCAGCAAAATGCTGCGTCCTCTTTACACATCCATTTTGTTAATATATGTCTTTATTTGGGAATTGAGTCCATTGGTGTCAAGAGATATTAGGGACTAATGATAGTTATTTCTTGTTATTCTTGTTGCTAGAGGTGGGGTTATGTTTGGGTGGGTATCTTCTTTTGGGTTTGTTGCAAGAAGATTACTTTCCTGCTTTTTCTATGGTATAGTTTTTCTTGTTGTGTTGGAGTTTTTCACCTATTATCCTGTGTAGGGCTGGATTTGTAGAAGGATATTGCGTAAATTTGGTTTTGTTGTGGAATATCTTGGTATCTCCATCTATGTTAATTGAGAATTTTGCTGGATAGAGAAGCCTGGGCTGGCATTTGTGTTCTTTTTGGTCTGTTTGATACCTACCCAGTATCTTCTAGCTTTCATGTTCTCTGGTGAGAAGTCGGGTGTAATTCTGATAGGTTTGTATTTATATGTTACCTGACCTTTTTCACTGCTTAAATATTCTTTCTTCGTTTTGTGTATTTTGTGTTCTCACTATTTTGTGACAGGAGGAATTTCTTTTCTGGGCCAGTATATTTGGAGTTCTGTAGGCTTCTTGTATGTTTATGGGAATTTCTTTCTTTAGGTTAGGGAAGTTTTCTCCTATAACTTTGTTGAAGATATTTACTGGCCATTTAAGTTAAGAGTCTTCCCTCTCTTCTACACCTATTATGCTTATATTTGGTCTTCTTATTGTGTTCTGTATTTCCTGGATATTTTGGGCTAGGGGCTTTTTGCCTTTTATGTTTTCTTTGACTGTTGTGTGAATGTTTTCTATAGTATCTTCTGCCCCTGAAATTCTCTCTGCATTCTTCTACATGCTGATCTCCAGTTGAACCAGCACCATTTACTGAAAATGCTATCTTTTTTTTCCATTGGATGGTTTTGGCTCCTTTGTCAAAAATCAAGTGATCCTAGGTGTGTGGGTTCATAGGACAAAATGGCAACCAAGAGATTGGGAAAAGATCTTTAGGAAGCCTACAACTGATAGAGGGCTTATACCCAAAATATACAAAGAAATCATGAAGTTAGACTTCAGGGAGACAAATAACCCTGTTAAAAATGGGGTTCAGAGATAAACAAAGAATTCACAGCTGAGGAATGCCGAATGGCTGAGAAGCACCTAAAGAAATATTCAACAACTTTAGTCATAAGGGAAATACAAATCAAAACAACACTGAGATTCCACCTCACACCAGTCAGAATGGCTAAGATAAAAAACTCTGGGGACAGGAGATCCTGGCAAGGATGTGGAGAAAGAGGAACACTCCTCAATTGTTGGTGGGATTGCAGACTGGTACAACCAGTCTGGAAATCAAGCTGGAGGTTCCTCAGAAAATTGGACATTCCACTACCTATAGACGCAGCTATACCTCTCTTGGTCATAGACCCAAAAGATGCTCCAATGTACAAGAAAGACACATATTCCACTATGTTCACAGCAGCCTTATTTGTAATAGCCAGAAGCTGGAAAGAACCCAGATGCCCTTCAATAGAGGAATGAATACAGAAAATGTGGTACATCTACACAATGGAATATTACTGAGCTATCAAGAACAATATGATGTTATGAAATTCATAGGCAAATGGATGGAACTGGAAAATATCATCCTGAGTGAGGTATCCCAATCACAGAAAAACACACATGGTACACACTCATTGATCAGTGGGTATTATTAGCCCAAATGCTCATATTACCCTAAAAGCACAGAACACATGAAACTCAAGAAGTATGACCAAAATGAGAATGGTTCATTCTTTCTTGAGAAGGGGAACAAGAATATACTTGGGAGGGAATAAGGAGTCCAAGACTAGAACAGAGGCTGAAAGAACACCCATTCAGAGCCTGCCCCACATGTGGCCCATACATATACAGCCACCAAACTAGATAAGATGGATGAAGCAAAGAAATGCAGGCTGACAGGAACCGGATATAGACCTCTCCTGAGAGACAAAGACAGAATACAGCAAATACATAGGCGAATGCCAGCAGCAAACCACTGAACTGAGAATGGAAACCCCATTGAAGGATTCAGAGAAAGGACTGAAGGAGCTTGAAGGGGCTTAAGACCCCATATGAACAACAATGCCAACAAACCAGAGCTTCCAGGGACTAAGCCACTACCCAAAGACTATACATGGACTGACCCTGGGCTCCAACTGCATAGATAGCAATGAATAGCCTAGTAAGAGCACCAGTGGAAGGGGAAGCCCTTGGTCCTGCCAAGACTGAACTCCCAGTGAACATGATTGTTGGCAGGAGGGCAGTAAATGAGGGAGGATGGGGAGTGGGACACCCATATAGAAGGGGAAGGGAAGCAGTTAGAGGGATGTTGACTTGGAAACCGGGAAAGGGAATAACAGTTGAAATGTAAATAAGAAAAACCGAATTTAATAAAGATGGAGAAAAAAACAGAAATGAGGAATTTGAAAGAATCATGAGGTCTTTCTTCAAAAGACTGTACTCCATAAAACTGGAAAATAAAAATGAAATAGATGACTTTTTAAAATAGATACCACTTACTGAATTTTTTTTTTTGGTTTTATTTTTTTCTATCTTTATTAAATGGGGTATTTCTTATTTACGTTTCAAATGTTATTCCTGGTTTCCAGGCCAACAAGACACTCCCCCTCCCCTTTTATATGGGTGTTCCCCTCCCCATCCTTACCAAATTACCACCCTCCCCCAAACAGTCCCATTCACTGGGGGGTCCAGCAATGGAGGACCAAGGGCTTCCCCTTCCACTGCCCCTACTAAGCTATTCATTGCTACCTATGAATGTGGAACCCAGAGACAGTCCATGTACAGTCTTTGGGTAGGGGCTTAGAACCTGAAAGCTCTGGTTGATTGGCATAATTGTTCTTATGGCGTCCCAAGTCCTGTCAGATCTTTCAGCCCTTTCTCTGATCCTTCAACAAGGGTCCCGTTCTCATTCCAGTGGTTTTTTGCTGGCATTCACCTATGTATTTGACATATTCTGGCTGTGTCTCTCAGGAGAGATATACATCTGGTTCCTGTCAGCCTGCACCTATTTGCTTCATCCTTCTTACTGAGTTTGGTGACTGTATATGTATTGGCCACATATGGGGCAGGCTCTGAATGGGCCTTGCTTCAGTACCTGTTTTAAACTTTGCCTCCCTATTCCCTCCTAAAGGTATTCGTGTTCCCCTTTTAAAGAAGGAGTGAAGCATTTGCATTTTGGTCATTCTCTGTGAATTTCATGTGTTTCCTCCATCTTGGGTAATTTGAGCATTTGGGCTAATATCCACTTATCAATGAGTGCATACCATGTGTGTTTTACTGTGATTGAGTTACCTCACTCAGGATGATATTTTCAAGTTCCATCCATTTGCCTATGAATTTCCATAAAGTCATTATTTTTGATAGCTGAGTACTATTTCATTGTATAGATGTACCACATTTTCTGTATCCATTCCTCTGTTGAAGGGCATCTGGGTTCTTTCCAGCTTCTGGCTATTACAAATAAGGCTGCTACGAACATAGTGGAGTATGTGTCTTTGTTGTATGTTGGAACATCTTTTGGGTCTATGCCTAAGAGAGGTATAGCTGGGTCTATAGGTAGTGGAATGTCCAATTTTCTAGGAACCTCCAGCTTGATTTCCAGACTGGTTGTACCAGTCTGCAATCCCACCAACAATTGAGGAGTGTTCCTCTTTCTCCACATCCTTGCCAGGATCTCCTGTCCCCAGAGTTTTTTATCTTAGCCATTCTGACTGGTGTGAGGTGGAATCTCAGTGTTGTTTTGATTTGTATTTCCCTTATGACTAAAGATGTTGAACATTTCTTTAGGTACTTCTCAGCCATTCGACATTCTTCAGCTGTGAATTCTTTGTTTACCTTTGAGTCCCGTTTTTTAACAGGGTTATCTGTCTCCTTGCAGTCTAACTTCATGATTTCTTTGTATATTTTGGATATAAGCCCTTTCTCAGTTGGAGTAGTCATAAAGATATTTTCCAAATCTGTTGGTTATCACTTTTTCCTAACTACAGTGTCCTTTGCCTTACAGAAAAGTAATAGCTTTATGAGATACGACTTGGCGATTCTTGATCTTAAAGCATATGCCATTTGTGTTTTGTTAAGGAAATTTTCCCCAGTGCCCATGTGTTTGAAATTCTTCCCCATGGTTTCTTCTATTAGTATGAGTGTATCTGGTTTGATGTAGAGATCCTTAATACCCTTGGACTTAAGGTTTGTACAGGGTGATAGGAATGGTTCAATCTGCATTCTACATGCTGATCTCTGGTTGAACCAGCACCATTTGCTGAAAAGGCTACTTTTTTTCCCCCACTGGATGGTTTTGACTCCTTAGTCAAAAGTCAAGGGACCATATGTGTGTGGGTTCATTTCTGGGTCTTCAATTCTATTCTACTGTTCTATCTGCCTGTCTCTGTACTAATACCATAGAGTTTTTATTGCTATTGCTCTGTAATACTACTTGAGTTCAGGGATAGTGATTCCCCCGGAAGTCCTTTTATTGTTGAGGATAGTTTTAGCTATCCTGGGATTTTGGATATTCCAGGTGAATTTGCAAATTGTTCTGTCTAGCACTATGAGGAATTGGATTTGAATTTTGATGAGGATTACATTGAATCTGTTGATTGCTTTTGGTAAATGGCCATTTTTACTATATTAATCCTGCCAATCCATGAGCATGGGAGGTCTTTTAATCTTCTGAAATCTTCCTCAATTTCTCTCTTCAGAGACTTAAAGTTCTTATCATACACATCTTCCACGTGCTTGGTTAAAGTCACACCAAGGTTTTTATATTATTTGGTACTATTATGAAGGGTGTTGTTTCCCTAATTTCTTTCTCACCTTGTTTCTCTGTTGTGTAGAAGAAGGATACTGATTTATGTGAGATAACTTTATACCCAGTCACTTTGCTGAAGGTGTTTTTCGGGTTTAGTAGTTCTCTGGTGGAACTTTTGGAGTCACTTAAATATACTGTCATATCATCTACAAATATTGATATTTTAACTTCTTCCTTTCCAATCTATATCCCTTTGATCTCCTTTCACTGTCTGATTGCTCTTGCTATGTCTTCGAGAACTATATTGAAAAAGTAGGGAGAGAGTGGGCAGCCTTGTCTACTCCCTGATTTTAGTGGGATTACTTTAAGTTTCTCTCCATTTAGTTTGATGTTAACTACTGATGTACTATATCTGGCTTTTACTATGTTTAGGTATTGACATTGAATTTCTATTCTTTACAGAACTTTTATCGTGAAGGGGTGTTGAATTTTGTCAAATGCCTTCTCAGCATTTAATGAAATGACCATGTGGTTTTTATCTTTCAGTTTGCTTATGTAGTGTATTACGTTGATGTATTTCTCTATATTAAATCATCCTTGCATACCTGGGATGAAGCCTACTTGATCGTTGTGGTTAATTATTTTGATGTGTTCTTGAATTCGGTTTGCAAGAATTTTATTGCGTATTTTTGCGTCAATATTCATAAGGGAAATTGGTCTTAAGTTCTCTTTCTTTGTTGGGTCTTAGTGTGGTTTTGGTATAAGACTAATTATGGCTTCATAAAGGAATTCAGTAGCGCTCAGTCTGCTTCAATTTTGTGGAATAGTTTGGAAAGTATTGGTATGAGGTCTTTTATGAAGGTTTGATAGAATTCTGCACTGAAGCCATCTGGACCTGGGCTCTTTTTATTTGGGAGACTTTTAATTACTGCTTCTATTTCTATAGGAGTTATGAGGTTGTTTAAATGGTTTATATGTTACTGATTTAACTTTGGTACCTGGTATTTGCGAGAAAGTTGCTCATTTCCTCCAGATTTTCAAGTTTTGTGGAATATACACTTGTAGTAGGATCTGATGATTTTTTGAATTTCCTCTTATTTTGTTGTTATGGCTCCCTTTTCATTTCTGATTTTTGTTAATTTGGACACTCTTTCTGTGTCCTCTGCTTAGTCCGTCTAAGGGTTTATCTATCTTGTTGATTTTCTCAAAGGTTTTCTCAGTTTTGGTTCTGTTGATTCTTTGCATATTCCTTTTTGTTTCTACTTGGTTGATTATTTCCTGCCTTCTACTAGTCCTGGGTGTATTTGCTTCTTTTTGCTTAGAGGTTTTAGAGGTGCTGTTAAGCTGCTGATATATGCTCTCTCCTGTTTCTTTCTGCAGGCATTCAGAGCTATGAGTTTTCCCCTTAGCACAGCTTTCATTATGTTCTGTAAGGTTGGATATGTTGTACTTTCATTTTCATTAAATTCTAAGAAGTCTTAAATTTCTTTCTTTATTTGTTCCTTGACCAGGTTATCATTGAGTAGAGCATTGTTCAACTTCCATTTATATGTGGGCATTCTTTCCTTATTTTATTTAGACCAGCTTTAGCCCATCGTGGTCTGATAGGACACATGGGATTATTTCTATCTCTCTGTATCTGTTGAGGCCTGTTTTGTGACTGATTATATGGTCAATTTTGGAGAAAGTACCATGAGGTAGAGAGAAGAAATTATAACCTTTTGTTTAAGAATAGAATGTTCTATAACTATCTGTTAAATCCATTTGGTTCATGACTTCTCTTAGTCTGTCTATGTCTCTGTTCAATTTCTGTTTCCATGATCTGTCCATTGAAGAGAGTGGGGTATTGAAATTGCCTACTATTATTGTGTGAGTTCCAATATGTGCTTTGAGCTTTCGTAAGGTTTCTTTTATGTATGTAGGTGCCCTTGTATTTGGGGCATAGATATTTAGGATTGAGAGTTCATCTTGGTGGATTTTTCCTTTGATGAATATGAAGTGTCCTTCCTTATCTTTTTTGATGACTTTTGGTTGAAAACCAATTTTATTTGATATTAGAATGGCTACCCCAACTTTCTTCTTCAGACCATTTGCTTGGAAAGTTGTCTTCCAACCTTTTTCTCTGAGGTAGCATCTTTCTTTTCTCTGAGGAGTTTTTCCTTTAGGCAGCAAAATGCTGGGTCCTTATTATGTATACAGGACCTTTGTCTTTTTATTGGTGAATTGAGTCCATTGATTTTCATAAATATTAAGGAATAGTGATTGTTGCTTCCTGTTTTCTTCATATTTGGAGGTGAGATTATGTTTGTGTGCTTGTTTTCTCTTTGTTTTGTTGCAAAAAGATCAGTTTCTTACTTTGTCTACGGTATAGCTCACTTCCTTTGTTGGGCTTTGCCATTTATTATCCTTTTTAGGGCTGGATTTGTAGAAAGATATTGTGTAAATTTGGTTTTGTTGTGGAATATCTGGGTATCTCCAACTATGTTACTTGAGAGTTTTGCTGGATACTGTAATCTCGGCTTGCAGTATCTAACCTGTTCTCTTAGGGTCTGTACGACATTTCTCCAGAATCTTCAGGCTTTCATAGCCTCTGGTGAGAAGTCTGGTGTTCTGATAGGTTTGCCTTTATATGTCACATGACCTTTTTCCTTTACTGCTTTTCATATTCTTTCTTTGTGTTGTGCATTTGATGTTTTGAGTATTATGTGATGGGAGGATTTTCTTTTCTGGTCCAATTTATTTGGAGTTCTGTAGGCTTCTTGTATGTTTATGGACATCTCTTTCCTTAGGTTTGGGAATTTTTCTGCTATGATTTTGTTGAAGATATTTACTGGTCTTTTGAGTTGGGAGTCTTCACTCTCTTCTATACCTATTATCCTTAGGTTTGATCTTCTCATTGTGTCCTGGATTTCCTGGATATTTTGGGCTAATAGCTTTTTCTGTTTTACATTATCTTTGATAGTTGTGTTGATGATTTCTATGGAATCTTCTGTTCCTGAGATTCTCTTTTATATCTCTTGTATTCTACTGGTGATGCACACATCTGTAACTCCTGATCTCTTCCCTGGGTTTTCTATCTCCAGAGTTGTCTCCCTTTGTGCTTTCTTTATTCTATTTCCATTTTTAACTCCTGGATTGGTTTGTTCATTTTCTTCTCCCATTTTGTTGTTTTTCCTAGTAATTCTTTAAGGGATTTTTGTGGTTCCTCTTTAAGGGCTTCTAGTTGTTTGCTTGTGTTGTCCCATATTTCCTTAAGGGAGTTATTTATGACCTCCATCATCATGATAAAATGTGATTTTAAATCTATATCTTGTTTTTCTGGTGTGTTTGAATATTCAGTGTTTGCTTCGGTGGGAGAATTGGGCTCTGATGATGCCATGTAGTCTTGGTTTCTGTTGCTTGGGTTCCTATGCTTGCTTCTTGCCATCAGGTTGTCTCTGGTGTTACCTTGTTTTGCTATTTCTGACAGTGGCTAGACTGTCCTATAGGCCTATGTGTCAGGAGTGCTCTAGACCTGTTTTCCTGTTTTCTTTCAGTCAGTTATGGGAACAGAGTGTTCTGATCTAAGGCGTGTAGTCATTCCTGTCCACTGATGTTCAGCTGTCCTTGTGTGTGGGAACCAGAAGGGCCTGCTCCTACTTCTCCTGGGACCCTGTGTGCAGGGTCCCAGATGTCCTTAGGTATTTTTCTGTAGAGTCAGGAATGTGGGCAGAGAGTAGTCTCCTCTGGCTTCCCAGGCATATCTGTTGTGGTTTGCCCTGGAGTTATCTGTATTTTGATGCTAATTCCACTGCCCCAAAGACAGTTGCCCTGTCAGGTACTCAGGAATCAGATGACTTCACCAGAACCTTCTCCCCATTGAATTTGTAAAGTACAGGTGAGGGGCAGGTACAGGATAGAAGAGGCCTGTCATTGGAGGAGAAGGAAGGATGGGCAGGAGAGAAGTTTGAAGGAGGAGGAGGAGGAGACTAGGCCAGAGAGAGAGAGAGAGAGAGAGAGAGAGAGAGAGAGAGAGAGAGAGAGAG
This sequence comes from Rattus norvegicus, assembly GCF_036323735.1. Lineage (NCBI taxonomy): Eukaryota > Metazoa > Chordata > Mammalia > Rodentia > Muridae > Rattus > Rattus norvegicus. The sequence continues at coordinate 86,610,220 of NC_086020.1, forward strand.
AGACTGAGAGAGGGGAGAAGCCATGGCAGGTGATGTTAAGATTCTGCTCTGTGTATTTACAGGTTTTTATTAATGTTCCTAAGGGATGGATGGTACCGGGCTTTGTATGTTTAAGTGGGCAATTATATCTTACCAATGGGATCTAAGATTATTGTGTTGTGTATTCTTTTATGTGGCATTTTGAGTGTAGGAAAGCGTGCGGCTGGGATGTGTTTCTGCCAAGATATCTAGTAGATATCTTGAGGCACCGCAGTGCGGACGTAGCGGGGTAAAAGACACCTTTACTTTTTTATTTTTATATTTTTACAACAACACATATCTGCCCCTCTGAAAGTCTAGCTCTCCCTCCCACAGGATTTGGTTTGAGAGTGCTGTTTGACCAGGTCCTTTCAGAACCTGGTGCACTCTGGACCACAGGGCTCCTACAGCTTTACTGCTTCTATCTTCCCATGCCTAGAGGCACTATACAGTTTCCTTTTGGGACAGGGGTGTGGGCAAAGGTGGGCCGAAGTGGAGGTCTTTCCTGCTCTGCAGTCTCAGGATTTCCCATACTTCTGGGCCATCAGCTCTCTCTTCCAAGGGGTTTGGGAGCAGAGAGCTGTGGGCCAGCATCAGCAAAGTTCTGGCACTAGCTAGAAACCAGAAGTGTCTGATCCCAGAGGAATTTTGCCTTCGTGTGTCCTGAGTCCATCAGGCAGGTCGCTTGGAGCAGAAAAGTCAGTCTTACCTCTGATCTTGGGCCTAAAGTCGCTCCTTGGGGCTGTTTTTTTAGCGCTCCATGAGGGCAGCAACCAGAAGGAACTGCCACTACTTCTCCTGGGTCCCTGTGTGCAGTGGGCCCATATGGCACTGGGCATTTTCCTCTAGTGTCAGAAATGTGAGCAGGGAGTATTCTCCTCTGGTTTCCCAGGGGTGTCTGCTCCTCTGAAGGTCTAGCTCTCCCTCCCACAGGATTTGGGTGCAAGGAACTGTTTGACCACATCTGTTCAGATCCGGGCACAGTCTGCCACTTACTGAATTTAAATCAAGGTAAATTATGTAAAGAGTTCCCTAATACCTAAAGTCATACAAATCAAACAAGCAAACAGCATAGGGAAAGATGGCTTTAATTCAGAATTCTACCAGATTTCTAAAGTAGAGCTAATACCAACACTTCTTAAACTATTCCACAAAATAGAAACAGAAGGAACACTTCCAAACTAATTCTATGAGGCCAGAGTCACCCTAATACTTAATCCACACAAAAACTCAAAATGGAATGAGAATTTCCACAGAATTTCTATTTTAAAAAAATGATAAAGATCTTTTCCCAAATTGTAGGTTACATATTTGTCTTATTGGCTATGTCCTTTGCCTTACAGGAGGCTTTACAGTTTCCTGACTTCCCATTTATTAATTCTTTATCTTAGAGCCTATGTCATTGGAGTTCTGTTTAGGAATTTTACTCCTGTGCCAAAGATTTCAATCCTCTTTCTCAATTTCTCTTCTATTAGACATAGTCTATATGGTTTTATGTTGAGGTCCTTGATCCACTTGGATTTGAACTTGGATTTTGTACAATGTCACAAAAATGGATCTACTTTCATTTTTTCTACATACAGACTGCCAGAGAGACCAGCACTAATTATTAAAGAAGCTTTTTTTTTCCAGATTGTATATGTTTTTTGGTTGGGATTTTTTTCAAAGATCAAGAGTGTTTGGTTTTATTTCTGGGTCTTCAATTCTATTCCATTGACCAACCCATCTGTTTCTGTATCAATACCATGCAATTTTTTTCATTATTGTTCTGTAATACAGCTTCAGGTCAGGAACCCTTTTAAAAATGTTGTGCAAAGCTAAACAAAGAATTCTCAACTAAGGGATATTCTATGGCTGAGAAGTACATAAAGAAATGTTCAACATCCTTACTCATCAGAAAAATGTAAATCAAAACAGCTCTGAGATTCCACATCACACCAGTCAGAATGGCTAAGATGAAAAACTTGGGTGATAACAGATGCTGGCAAGAATGTGCAGAAAGAGGAACACTTCTCCATTTTTGGTGGGATTTCAAACTGTTACAACCAGTCTCGAAATCAATCTGGAGGTTCCTCAGAAAAGAGGATCCAGCTATACCTCTTCTGGGCATATACCCAAAAGATGCTCCAACACATAACAAACATGCATGTCCCACTATGTTCATAGCAGCTTTATTTAGAATAGTGAGAAGCTGGAAAGAATCCAGATATCCTTCAACAGAGGAATGGACACAGAAAATGTGGTACATCTACACAATGGAATACTACACGCTATTAAAAACAATAACTTCATGAAATTCTTATGCAAATGGATAAAACTTGAAAATATCATCCTGATGGAATTAACCTAACCACAAAAGATCACACATGATATACACTCACCGATAAGTGGACATTATCCCCAAAAGCTCCGAATACCCAAAATACAGTTTATAGACCACGTGAAGCTCAAGAATAAGAAAGAACAAAGTGTGGATGCTTCTTAGAAGAGGGAACAAGGGGCTGGGGATTTAGCTCAGTGGTAGAGCGCTTACCTAGGAAGTGCAAGGCCCTGGGTTCGGTCCCCAGCTCCGAAAAAAAGAACAAAAAACAAACAAACAAAAAAAAAAAAAGAAGAGGGAACAAATACTCACAGGAGGAAATTCAGAGACAATGTGTGGATCAGAGACTGAAGGAAAGGCCCAGACATGTAGATCCATCCCACATGCAGTCACCATACCACAACACTATTTGGGAATGCCAAGGGGTACATGCTGACAGGAGCCTAATATAGCTGTTTCCTGAGAGGTTCTGCCAGCGCTTGACAAATACAGAGAGTAATGCCCACAGCCAACCATTAGACTAAAAATGGGTACCCAATGGAGTAACTAGAAAAAGTAATGAGGTATTTGAGGATGTTTGTAAATCCATAGGAAGAACAACAATATCAAATAATCAGACACTACAGAGCTCCCAGGGACTAAACCACCAACCAAAGAGTACACATGGAACGACCCATGTCTCCAGCCACATATGTAGCAGAGGGTGTCCATGTTGAGCACCAACGGGAGGAGATGCCCTTGGTCCTGTCAAGGTTCAATATCCCAGTATAGGGAAATGCCAGTATGGGGATGTAAGAGGGAGTGGGTTAGTGGGTGGAGGACCTTCCTCATGAAGAAAGTGGGTAGTGACATGGTATAGAATGTTTACAGAGGGTAAATCTTAAAGAAGAATAACATTTGAAATGAAGATAAAAGAAATGTCCAATAAAAAATGGAAAAAATACAATTGTTTTTGTTAGTCGATGAGTTTTTTGCTTTTCCAGATGAATTTGAAAATTATTTTTTTAATTTTTTTGAAGCATCATGTTGAAATTTTGATGGGAATTGCACTGTATCTATAGACTGCTTTTGGTAGGATGGCCAGTTTTACTAAGTTCTGCTAATCCAAGAGCATGGGAGTTGTCTCCATTTTCTGACGTCTTCTTTGATTTCTTTCTCGAGAGACTTAATGTTTTTGTCATACAGATATTTCACTTTGTTGGTTAGAGTTAGCACAATGTATTTTATATTATTTGTGACTATTGGGAAGGGTGTTCTTTTCCTAATTTCTTTTCTACCACATTTATCGTTTGTATAAAGGAAGGTTGCTGATTTATTTGAGTTAATTTTATATCCAGCAACATTGCTGAAGTTGTTTCTCAGCTATATAAGTCATCAGGGTAGAATTTTGGAGGTAAATCTTTTACATTATCATATAACTTCTTACCCCACATCTGATAAAGGACTAATATACAAAATATATAAAGAACTCAAGATGCTAAGTACCAAGAAACCAAACAACTCAATCCAATAATGGGGTATAGAGCTAAACAGAGAATTCATAAATGAGGAATCACCAGTGGCTGAGAAGCAGTTAAAGAAATGTTCAAAGTCCTGAGTGATTGGGAATATGCAAATCAAAATGACCCTGAGATTACCACATACACCAATCAGAACGGCTAAGATCAAAACCTCAGGTAACAGGATATTTTGGTGAGTATGTGGAGAAAGAGGAAAAATCTATTTTTGGTAGCATTGCAAACTGGTACAACCATTGTGGAAATCAATCTGGAGGTTCCTCCAAAAGTTGTAAATAGTTATACCTGAAGACAAAGCTATAACACTCTGGGGCATATACCCAAAAGATTCCCCACTATGCCACAGAAACATGTATTCCACTGTGTGTATAGTGGCCTTATTTATGATAGTCAGAAGCTTGAAACGGCCCACATGTTCCACAACAGAAGAATGAATATAGAAAATGTGGTGTATTTACACAATGGAATACCATTCAGCTATTATGAATGAGGACACCATAAGTTTTTCAGGTAAATAGATGGAACTAGAAAGTATCATCCTGTATGAGGCAACTCAGACCCAAAAGGACATGCATGGTGTGTAGTCACTAATAAGTGGATATTAGCCAAAAATGTACAGAATACCCAAGATGCAGTCAACAGAACTCAAGAAGGCTAAAAAGTGAAAGGGCCCAACTAAGGATGCCTCAGTCCCACTTGAGAGGGAAAAGAAAGCAATCACAGAAGGTGGGGGATGGAGGGAGGAACCTGGATGGGAAAGTGAATGATAATTTTGTTCCCACATCTGGTCCACTAAAGGCTCGGGGCACTTGGAGAGACAGGACATGGAAAGTTGACCATGCTTGCTCCATGTTGCTGTCACTGTCTGTCACCAGGCAGTGGTTGGGCTGTTGAAAGCTGCTATATACTGCTGTTGGTTTCTTTGTCTCTTGGGCATCCAGATGCCACTGGATGCTATAGAAGAGCTGAGAACAGAATGGGGGCCCATTGGCCTGGATCTAGTCTGGGGCTGATGATGTTGGAAAAATGTTGGGAGATCTGTCTGGCAGGGGAAGTCCTTGGCTTGGCAGTGGTAGGCTTGAGCTTGGGGGATGATGCCTGTGGGAGTGCAGAGAGGCTGTCTTTGGGAGATTAGAAAGCAGCACTGTAGGCAAAGGCATTCTTCATGGCTCCCTACCGTGTGTCCCAGTGAAAAGAAACAGTCTGTGGTTTTTAGGCATTTATTGTCATTGCAGAAAATGAATGAGTAAAACTGTACCCCACTTCTCACAATGGGCCTGAGATTAAATAAATTTTAGAGAGGGGAGTGTCTGGGCAGGGAAATTCAATGACTAAGGCTCCAGGTCTTTGGGTACCTCATTATAATGGAAATCTATTTTGAGCCTATGTGACCTGTGGTCAAATACTCTACCTGTCCAGGGACTTGGGGAATTGCCCTGATATGACTGATGGCTACAAATCTATGGAGGACTGCTGGCTAGTAACAGGCATGTTTCCTGAGAGTCAAGCAAAATGCCTATTGTCCCTTCAGGGTCTCTAGGGTTCAAGTCTCCTCAACCAGTAACCAGGGTAACTTTCACTGTCCCACAGGAAAGGGTTCAGTGAGGGGAAGCAGGAAACATTATCACATATTGGCTGGAGGTTACAGGACTGAAGCCCAAAAGGCCAGAATAAAGAATGGAAATAAGCAACTATAAGAGGTGAGAGAGTCCTCTAGAATGTACCAGAGACCTGGGAGATGAGAGACTCTCAGACCTTAGATGAAATGTCCTACAGCGGAGCAAAGGAACTAGTGGGGGTTTACCTCCAATAGACAGGGCAGCATGTCGAAGGATAGAGTTGCCATTCCAGAGTCAAACATTCAGACTCAGAATTGGTCCTTTCTGAAAAAAATTGCAGGGACAGGAATGGAAAAGTGCCTGGGGAAAAGGAGGTCTAGCAACAGGTCCAAATTGGGATCTATCTTAAGGGAAGGCCCCCAAGACCTGACACTATTACTTCTGCTATGGTGTGCTAACAAACAGGGACCTATAAAGACTGCCCTCCAAAAGGCCCAACAAGCAGCTGAGACAGTTACAGATATTTACAGCCAATCAATGGACAGAAGCTGGTGACCCATGTGGTTGAATTAGGGAAGAGCTGGAAAAATCTAAGAGGGAGGGCAACCCTATAATTAGACTAGCAGTCTCAACTAACCTGGACACCAAAGACCTCTCAGACATTTTGCCACTAACCAGGCAGCATATACCAGCTAATATGGGGAACCCGACACATACATATCAGAGGACTACTGGGTATGGGTTCAGTCAGGGAAGATTCACCTAACCCTCAATAAAAATGAGGCTACATGGAGACGGTGTGGGGAATGGGTACATGCTCTTGGAGACAGGAGAGGAGCTTTAAGATGTGGAATAGTGATAGGTGTGACAGGGGGAGGTAAATTCTGGACTATAAAAAAGAATTTAAAAAACTTGAGAATAACAACAATTAAATAATAAAATTTAAAGAGAATAAAATATGATGACAAAATTCTAAATAAGATACTCAAAAAAAAAATATCCGGGGAGAGGGTTGAAATCTCAGAAGTGTGGACAATCCTGAGACTGCAGGACAGAACTCCACTTATGCCAACATTCCTGGCCCAGGAGGAAATTTCAGAATGCTTCTGGATATAGGAATATAGGAGCAGTCAGCAGCAGGAACCTGGTGGTTCCTGCCTGCACTGGGACTTAAATTGAATCAGTCAAACATCTCCCTGCACACAAATCCATGGGGGACAGAGCTGGATCCTCAGACCTGCAGGCACTCTTGAGAACTCAGAGAAGATTACTCTCTGCCCACACTCCTGACCCAAGAGGGAATCACCTAATGCCATCTATGGCCCCTGGACACAGGGACCTAGGAGCAGTCACGGACAAGACACTTTAACTTGAGTATTTCTTATTTACATTTCAAGTGTTATTCCCTTTCCCAGTTTCTGGGCAAACATCCCCCTAATCCCTCCCCCTCCCCTTCTTTATGGGTGTTCTCCTCCCCATCCTTCCCCCCATTGCCGCCCTCCCCGCAACAATCACGTTCACTGGGGGTTCAGTGACAAGACACTTTAGATTTCTGCCTGGACCTAGAGCTGAAAGTCAGTCATTAGGAGTGCCAACACACCTGAGAGCAGAGGTAAGACCAACTCTTCTGCAACAAGCAACACACCTGGAAGATTCAGGTTACACAAACCCAGGAAAAACTCTGTGTTCCCAGATCTGGGTGAAAAAATACAGGTCTACAGGAGTGTTGACACATAGGCCTAGAGGAGGCTCAAGCTACTATTAGAGACAACAGGAGAAGCTAAATCCAGAGAAAACCTGATGGTGAGAGGCAAGTATAGTAAACTAAGCAACAGAAACCAAGATTACCTGGCATTATCAGAAACCAATTCTTCCACCAAAGCAAATACGAGATATCCAAACACACCAGAAAAACAAGATTTAGACTTAAAAACAAATTTCATGATGAGGATGATGATGAAGAAGAAGATGGAGTACTTTTAAAAGGTCACGAATAACTCCCTTTATAAAAATACAGGAAAACACAAGTAAACAAGTAAAAGTCCTTAAAGAGGAAGCACAAAATTCCTTGAAGAATTATAGGAAAGTGCAATCAAACAGGTGAAGGAATTTAACAAAACCATCCAGGATTTAAAAAGAAAAAAAATAAAGAAAGCACAAAGGGAGACAATCCTGAACATAGAAAACCTAAGGAAGAGAACAGTAGTCATAGATTCAAGCATCAACAACAGAATATAAGAGATAGAAGAGAGAATCTCAGGGGCAGAAGATACCATAGAAAACATTGACACAAAAATCAAAGACAATGTAAAATGCACAAAGCTCCTAGCCCAAAACATACAGGAAATCCAGGCACAATGAGAAGATCAAACCTAAGGATAATAGGTATAGAAGAGAGTGGAGACTCTCAACTTAAATGGCCAGTAAATATCTTCAACAAAATTATGGAAGAAAATTTCCCTAACCTAAAGAAAGAAATGCCCATAAACATACAAGAAGCCTACAGAACTCCAAATAGATTGGACCAGAAAAGAAATCCCTCCCATCACATAATAGTCAAAGCATCAAATGCACAAACAAAGAAAGAATATTCAAAGCAGTAAGGGATAAATGTCAAGTAATATGTAAAGGCAGAACTTTAAGAATTATACCACAGTTCTCACCAGAGAATGTGAAATCCAGAAGATCCTGGGCAGATGCCATACAGACCCTAAGATAACACAAATGACAACCCAGGCTACTATATCCAGCAAAACTCTCAATTAATATAGATGGAGAAACCAAGATACTCCATGACAAAACCAAATTTGCAAAATACCTCTCTACAAATCCAGCCGTACAAAGGATAATAGATGGAAAACTCCAGCACAGGGAGAGAAACTATGCAGTACAAAAAGCAAGAATGTAATCACCTTGCAACAAAACCAAAAGAAGAGAGACACAAAACATAATTCCACCTCTAAGAATGAAAATAACAGGAAGCAACAATCACTATTCCTTAATATATCTCAAGAACAATGGACTCAATTCCCCAATAAAGAAACATAGAATAACAGACTAGATACGTAAAGAAGACCCAGCATTTTGCTGCATAAAGAAAACACACCTCAAACACAAAGAGTACCTCAGAGTAAAAGGCTGGACAAAAATGTTCCAAGCAAATGGTCACAAGAAAACAGGTGGAGTAGCCCTTCTAATATAGAATAAAATCTTCTTTAAACCAAAAGTCATCAAAAAAAAAATAAGGAAGGACACTTGATATTCATCAAAGGAAAAAAAAAAACCCAACAAGATGAACTATCAATCCTAAATATCTATGGTCCAAATACAAGGGCAACTGCATTCATAAAAGAAACCTTACTAAAGCTCAAAGCACACACTGTACCCCAAACAAAAATAGTAGAATATTTCAACATCCCACTCTCATCAATGGACAGATCATAGAAACAGAAATTAAACAGAGACATAGAGAAACTAACAGAGGTTATGAACCGAATGTACTTAACAGACATTTATAGAACATTCCATCCTAAAACAATAGGGTATACCTTCTACTCAGCACCTCATAGTACCTTCCCCAAAATTGATCATGTAATCAGTTACAAAACAGGCCTCAACAGATACAGGAAGATAGAAATAATAACATGCATCCTCATCAGACCAGCATGGACTAAAGCTGGTCTTCAATAACAACAATAATGACTGAAAGCACACATACACATGGAAGGTAAACAATGCTCTATTCAACGATAACTTGGTCAAGGAAGAAATAAAGAAAGAAATTAAAGACTTCTTAGAATTTAATAAAAATGAAGGCAGAACATACACAAACTTATTGGATACAATGAATGAAGTGCTAAGAAGAAAACTAATACCTCTGAGTGTTTGGAAAAATAAACAGGAGAGAGGCTCTATCAGCAACTTGACAGCACACCTAAAAGCTTTAGAAAACAGAAAACCAAATACACCAAAGAGGAGTAGAAGGCATGAAATAATCAAACTCAGGGCTGAAATCAACCAAGTAGAAACAAAAAGGACTATAAAAAGAATCAACAAAATCAGGAGCTGCTTCTTTGAGAAAATGAAAAAGATTGAAAAAACCTTAGGCTGACTAACCAAGGGACATAGAATGTGCCCAAATTAACCAACTGAGAAATCAAAAGGGATTCATAACAATAGAATCTGAGGAAACTCAATAAAATCATCAAATCCTAACACTAAATCAACAAAACTGGGAAATCAGAATGAAATGGACAATTTTCTAGACATATACCAGGTACCAAAGTTAAATCAGGAACAGATAAACCATCTAAACAGTACCATAGCTCCTAAAGAAATAGATGATGTGATTAAAAGCCTTCTAATCAAAAAGATTCCAGTACCAAATTGGTTTAGTGCAGAATTCAATCATACCTTCATAGAAGACCTCATACCAATACTGCCCAAACTATTCCACAAAATAGAAACAGAAGGCGGACTACCAAATTCCTTCTATGAAGCCACAATTAAGTGTAAACCTAAACCACACAAAGACCCAACAAAGAAAGAGAAACTCAGACCATTTTCCCTTATGAATATCAATAAAAAATACAAAGTGGAATTTTTACAAACTGAATCAAAGAACATATCAAAGAGATCATCCACCATGATCAAGTAGATTTCATCCCAGGTACGCAGGGATGGATCAATGTATGGAAATCCATCAACATAATCCACTATATAAACAAATTCAAAGAAAAAAACTATATGATCATTTAATTACATGCTGAGAAAGCATTTGACAAAATGCAACACCCCTACATTATAAAAGCCCTGGAAAATCAGGAATTAAAGGCCCATACCTAAACACAGAAAAAGCAATATAGCTAACACTAAAAGGAATGGAGAGAAACTTGAAGCAATCCCACTAAAATCAGCGATTAGACACAACTGCCCACACTCTCCCTACTCATTCAATATAGTATTCGAAGTCCTAGCCACAGCAATCAGACAACAAAAAAAGGGCAAAGGGATAAAAATTTGAAAGGAAGAAGTCAGAATACCTCTATTTGCAGATGATATGATAGCAAATTTAAGTGACCCCAAAAGTTCCACCAGAGAACAACTAAGCCTGATAAACAACTTCAGCAAAGTGGATGGGTATAAAATTAACTCAGACAAATCAGGAGCCTTCATCTACTCAAAGGATAAAGAACATGAGAAAGAAAATAGGGAAATGACACTATCATATTATTCCCAAATAATATTAAATAACATGTTGTCACTCTAACACAGCAAGTGAAAAATTTGTATGACAAGAACTTCAAGTACCTGAAGAAAGAAATTGAAGAAGATCTTAAAAGATGGGAAGACCTCCCAGACTCATGGATTGGCAGGATTAATATAGTAAAAATGGCCATTTTGCCAAAAGCAGTCTACAGAGTCAATGCAATCCCCATCAAAATTCAAGCTCAATTCTTCATAGAGTTAAAAACAGCAATTTGCAAATTCATTTGGAATAACAAAAACCCCAGTACAGTGAAAACTATCCTCAACAATAAAGCAACTTCTGGGGGAATTATCATCCATGACCTCAATCAGTATTACAGAGAACTTGTGATAAAAACTGAATGGCATTGGTATAGAGACAGGCAGGTAGATCAGTGGAATAGAATTGAAGACCCAATAATGAACCCACACACCTATGATCACTTGATCCTTGTCAAAGAAGCTAAATCCATCCAATGGGGAAAAAGATACCATTTTCAAAACATGGGGCTGGTTCAACTCTATGTCAGCATGTAGAAGAATGCAGATCCATCCCATCTTATCATCATGTACAAAGTTTAAGTCCAAGTGGATCAAGGACCTCCACATAAAACCAGATACACTCAAACTAACAGAAGAAAAAGTGGAGAAGAGTCTTGATCACATGGGCCCTGGGGACAGTTTCCTGAACAAAACACCAATGGCTCAAGCTGTAACATCAAGAATTGACAAGTAGGACCTCATAAAATTGCTAAGCTTCTGTAAGGCAAAAGACACTGTCATTAGGACAATATGGCAAGCAATAGATTTAGAAAAGATCTTTTTCAATGTTACATCTGGTAGAGGGTTAATATCCATTACATACAAAGAACTCAAGAAGTTAGACTCCTGAGAGCCAAATAACCCTATTAAAAATGGGGTGTAGAGCTAAGCAAATAATTCTCACCTGAGGAATATCAAATGTCTGAGAAGTTCCTAGGGAAATGTTCAACATAATTAGTAATCAGGATAATACAAATCAAAACAACCCTGAGATTCCACCTCACACCAGTCAGAATGGGTCAGATTAAAAACTGAGGTGAAAACAGATACTGGCGAGGATGTGAAGAAAGAAGAACATTCGTCCAGCATCCAACAAAGATGAATGCTCTACAATGTCCACAGCAACCTTCTTTATAATAGCCAGAAGCTGGAAAGAACACAGATGTCCTTCACCATAGGAATGGAAACAGAAAATGTGGTACAAATACACAATGGAGTACTCAGCTATCATAAACAATGACTTCTGGAAGTTCAAAGGCAAATGAATTGGACTAGGAAACATCATCTTGAGTGAGGTAACCCAATCACAGAAAAACACACATGGTATGAACTCACTGACAAGTGGATATTAGCTCAAACACTCGAAATACCTAAGATACAACCCACAGACAACATGAAACTCTAGAAGAAGGATGACCAAAGTGTGGATGTTTCTATCCTTCTTAAAAGGGGGAATAAAACTATTCATAGGATGGGATATGGAGGTAAAGGTTGGAGCAAAGGACTGAAGGAACAGCCATTCAGAGCCTGCCCCACATGTGGCGCGCGCGCGCGCGCACACACACACACACACACACACACACACACACACACAGCCACCAAAACTAGATAAGATTTATGAAGCTAAGAAATGCATGCTGACAGGACCTGGATGTAGATCTCTCCTGAGAGACACAGCCAAAACATGTCAAATACGAAGACAAATGCTAGCAGCAAACCATTGAACTGAGAATGGGATCCCTATTGGAGGAATTAGAGAAAGGATTGAAAGGGTTGAAGGGGCTTGAGACCCCATAAGAACAAAAATGCCAACCAACCAGACCTCCCAGGGACTAAAATACTACTCAAAGACTATGCATGGACTGACTCATGGTTCCAGGTGCATATGTAGCAGAGGATGGCTTTGTTGGGCATTAATGGAAGGAGAATCCCTTGGTGCTGTCAAGGTTGGACCCCCAGTATAGGTGAATTTTGGAAGGGTGAAGGGGGGATTGGGAGGAAAACACTATTATACAATAAGGGGAGGGGGATGGGATAGGGGGTTTATGTCCAGGATACTGGGAAAGGGAATAATATTTGAAATGTTAATTAATAAATATCCCACTAGAGACACCACCGGAACCTGAAGGGACTGACCGGATAAACAGTTCTCTGCACCCAAATCCCGTGGGAGGGAGAGCTAAACCTTCAGAGAGGCAGACACACCTAGGAAACCAGAAGAGACTGCACTCTGCACACATTACTGATTCCAGAGGAAAACACCAAATGCCATCTGGAACCCTGGTGCATGGAAGTTCCCGGAAAGGGCGGCGGAGATCTTCCTGGTTGCTACCCCCGAGGAGAGCTCGTCGGCACCACCCCACGAACAAACTTGAGCCTCAGGACCACAGGTAAGACACACCTTCCTGCCTGGTGAACTCAAGACCCAGGCCCACAGGAACAGCTGAAGACCTGTAGGAAAAACTACACGCCCGAAAGCAGAACACTCTGTTCCCATAACTGGCTGAAAGAAAACAGGAAAACAGGTCTACAGCACTCCTGACACACAGGCTTATAGGACAGTCTAGCCACTGTCAGAAATAGCAGAACAAAGTAACACTAGAGATAATCTGATGGCGAGAGGCAAACGCAGGAATCCAAGCAACAGAAACTAAGAGTACATGGCATCATCGGAGCCCAATCCTCCCACTAAAGCAAACACAGAATATCCAAACACATCAGAAAAGCAAGATCTAGTTTCAAAATCATATTTGATCATGATGCTGGAGGACTTAAAGAAAGACATGTGAACTCCCTTAGAGAAAAACAGGAAAACATTAATAAACAAGTAGAAGCCTACAGAGAGGAATCACAAATATCCCTGAAAGAATTACAGGAAAACATAAATAAACAAGTAGAAGCCCATAGAGAGGAGTCACAAAAATCCCTGAAAGAATTCCAGGAAAACACAATCAAACAGTTGAAGGAATTAAAAATGGAAATAGAAGCAATCAAGAAAGAACACATGGAAACAACCCTGGATATAGAAAACCAAAGGAAGAGACAAGGAGCTGTAGATACAAGCTTCACCAACAGAATACAAGTGATGGAAGTGAGAATCTCAGGAGCAGAAGATTCCATAGAAATCATTGACTCAACTGTCAAAGATAATGTAAAGCGGAAAAAGCTACTGGTCCAAAACATACAGGATATCCAGGACTCAATGAGAAGATCAAACCTAAGGATAATAGGTATAGAAGAGAGTGAAGACTCCCAGCTCAAAGGACCAGTAAATATCTTCAACAAAATCATAGAAGAAAACTTCCCTAACCTAAAGAAAGTGATACCCATAAGCATACAAGAAGCCTACAGAACTCCAAATAGATTGGACCAGAAAAGAAACTCCTCCTGTCACATAATAGTCAAACACAAAAGGCTCAAAATAAAGAAAGAATATTAAAAGCAGTAAGGGAAAAAGGTCAAGTAACATATAAAGGCAGACCTATTAGAATCACACCAGACTTTTCGCCAGAGACTATGAAAGCCAGAAGATCCTGGACAGATGTCATACAGACCCTAAGAGAACACAAATGCCAGCCCAGGTTACTGTGTCCTGCAAAACTCTCAATTAACATAGATGGAGAAACCAAGATATTCCATGACAAAACCAAATTTACACAATATCTTTCTACAAATCCAGCACTACAAAGGATAATAAATGGTAAAGCCCAACATAAGGAGGGAAGCTATACCCTAGAAGAAGCAAGAAACTAATCGCCTTGGCACAAAACAAAGAGAAGAAAAGCACACAAACATAACCTCATATCCAAATATGAATATAACAGGAAGCAATAATCACTATTCCTTAATATCTCTCAACATCAATGGCCTCAACTCTCCAATAAAAGGACATAGATTAACAAACTGGATAAGAATGAGGACCCTGCCACACCCGCGGATCCCGGGCCGCAGCAGCTCTCTGCTCCCAGACCCCGTGGGAAAGAGACCTCACCGCCTGGTCAGGTGGGCACTCCTGAGGCTGCAGAGCGGAAGAGACCACCAACACTGCTCACCCCTGCCCACATCCCTGGCCCCAGAGGAAACTGTATAAGGCCTCTGGGCTCCCATGGGGGAGGGCCCAGGAGCGGCAGGACCCCTGCCTGAGACACCGCCATAACCTGAAGGAAACAGACCGGATAAACAGTTCTCTGCACCCAAATCCAGTGGGAGGGAGAGCTAAACCTTCAGAGAGGCAGACAAGCCTGGGAAACCAGAAGAGACTGCTCTCTGCACACACATCTCGGACGCCAGAGGAAAACACCAAAGGCCATCTAGAACCCTGGTGCACTGAAGCTCCCAGAAGGGGCGGCACAGGTCTTCCTTGTTGCTGCCGCCGCAGAGAGCCCGTGGGCAGCACCCTGCGAGCGAACTTGAGCCTCGGGACCACAGGTAAGACCAACTTGTATGCTGCAAGTGACCTGCCTGGTGAACTCAAGACACAGGCCCACAGGAACAGCTGAAGACCTGTACAGAGGAAAAACTACACGCCGGAAAGCAGAACACTCTGTCCCCATAACTGGCTGAAAGAAAACAGTAAAACAGGTCTACAGCACTCCTGACTCACAGGCTTATAGGACAGTCTAGCCACTGTCAGAAATAGCAGTACAAAGTAACACTAGAGATAATCTGATGGCGAGAGGCAAGCGCAGGAACCCAAGCAACAGAAACCAAGACTACATGGCATCATCGGAGCCCAATTCTCCCACCAAAACAAACAAGGAATGTCCAAACACACCAGAAAAGCAAGATCTAGTTTCAAAATCATATTTGATCATGATGCTGGAGGACTTCAAGAAAGACGTGAAGAACTCCCTTAGAGAAACACAGGAAAACATTAATAAACAAGGAGAAGCCTACAGAGAGGAATCGCAAAAATGCCTGAAAGAATTCCAGGAAAACATAAATAAACAAGTAGAAGCCCAGAGAGGAGACACAAAAATCCCTGAAAGAATATCAGGAAATCATAAATAAACAAGTAGAAGCCCATAGAGAGGAGTCACAAAAATTCCTGAAAGAATTCCAGGAAAACACAATCAAACAGTTGAAGGAATTAAAAATGGAAATAGAATCAATCAAGAAAGAACACATGGAAACAACCCTGGATATAGAAAACCAAAAGAAGAGACAAGGAGCTGTAGATACAAGCTTCACCAACAGAATACAAGAGATGGAAGAGAGAATCTCAGGAGCAGAAGATTCCATAGAAATCATTGACTCAACTGTCAAAGATAATGTAAAGCGGAAAAAGCTACTGGTCCAAAACATACAGGAAATCCAGGACTCAATGAGAATATCAAACCTAAGGATAATAGGTATAGAAGAGAGTGAAGACTCCCAGCTCAAAGGACCAGTAAATATCTTCAACAAAATCATAGAAGAAAACTTCCCTAACCTAAAAAAAGAGATACCCATAGGCATACAAGAAACCTACAGAACTCCAAATAGATTGGACCAGAAAAGAAACACCTCCCGTCACATAATAGTCAAAACACCAAACGCACAAAATAAAGAAAGAATATTAAAAGCAGTAAGGGAAAAAGGTCAAGTAACATATAAAGGCAGACCTATCAAAATCACACCAGACTTCTTGCCAGAAACTATGAAGGCCAGAAGATCCTGGACTGATGTCATACAGACCCTAAGAGAACACAAATGCCAGCCCAGGTTACTGTATCCTGCAAAACTCTCAATTAACATAGATGGAGAAACCAAGATATTCCATGACAAAACCAAATTTACACCATATCTTTCTACAAATCCAGCACTACAAAGGATAATAAATGGTAAAGCCCAACATAAGGAGGCAAGCTATACCCTAGAAGAAGCAAGAAACTAATCGTCTTGGCAACAAAACAAAGAGAATGAAAGCACACAAACATAACCTCACATCCAAATATGAATATAACGGGAAGCAATAATCACTATTCCTTAATATCTCTCAACATCAATGGCCTCAACTCCCCAATAAAAAGACATAGATTAACAAACTGGATACGCAACGAGGACCCTGCATTCTGCTGCCTACACGAAACACACCTCAGAGACAAAGACAGACATTACCTCAGAGTGAAAGGCTGGAAAACAATTTTCCAAGCAAATGGTCAGAAGAAGCAAGCTGGAGTAGCCATTCTAATATCAAATAAAATCAATTTCCAACTAAAAGTCATCAAAAAAGATAAGGAAGGACACTTCATATTCATCAAAGGAAAAATCCACCAAGATGAACTCTCAATCCTAAATATCTATGCCCCAAATACAAGGGCACCTACATATGTAAAAGAAACCTTACTAAAGCTCAAAACACACATTGCACCTCACACAATAATAGTGGGAGATTTCAACACCCCACTCTCATCAATGGACAGATCATGGAAACAGAAATTAAACAGAGATGTAGACAGACTAAGAGAAGTCATGAGCCAAATGGACCTAACGGATATTTATAGAACATTCTATCCTAAAGCAAAAGGATATACCTTCTTCTCAGCTCCTCATGGTACTTTCTCCAAAACTGACCATATAATTGGTCAAAAAACGGGCCTCAACAGGTACAGAAAGATAGAAATAATCCCATGCGTGCTATCGGACCACCATGGCCTAAAACTGGTCTTCAATAACAATCAAGGAAGAATGCCCACATATACGTGGAAATTGAACAATGCTCTACTCAATGATAACCTGGTCAAGGAAGAAATAAAGAAAGAAATTAAAAACTTTTTAGAATTTAATGAAAATGAAGATACAACATACCCAAACTTATGGGACACAATGAAAACTGTGCTAAGAGGAAAACTCATAGCGCTGAGTGCCTGCAGAAAGGGATTGGTTATGGATGGAGGGTGTACTTGGAGGACTACACGTTAGCTCACCAAACATGGAGAGGCCATCAGATTTCTCTAGGACACAGGGTTAGGGTTAGGAAAGTTGGAAATGAAAATTATCTATGTGATGATAGATGTTGATTATAAATTGGATCTGGAATCACCTAGTTGAAGAACCTTTGGCATATGGGTGAAGGAACTTCTAAGTTGTGCTAATTGAGGTATGAATATTAAACATAAATGTAGACAGCAGCATCCCATGTGCTGAGGTCCATGGCTGAGCAAGAAGCACCAGCATTCATCTCTGATTCCTTGACATAGATGTAAATCATGGTCAATGGCTTAATGTTCTGTATTTTTCTTGTCAAGATTCACTGTACTTTGAACTATAAGTCAAAAATAAACCCTTTTTTCTTAATTTGCTAAAAAAAAAAAAAAAAAAAAAAAGAATGAGGACCCTGCATTCTGCTGCCTAGAGGAAACATACCTCAGAGACAAAGACAGACACTACCTCAGAGTGAAAGGCTGGAAAACAACTTTCCAAGCAAATGGTCGGAAGAAGCAAGCTGGAGTAGCCATTCTAATATCAAATAAAATCAATTTTCAACTAAAAGTCATCAAAAAGATAAGGAAGGGCACTTCATATTTATCAAAGGAAAAGTCCACCAAGATGAACTCTCAATCCTAAATATCTATGCCCCAAATACAAGGGCACCTACATACGTAAAAGAAACCTTACTAAACCTCAAAACACACATTGCACCTCACACAATAATAGTAGGAGATTTCAACACCCCACTATCATCAATGGACAGATCATGGAAACAGAAACTAAACAGAGACGTAGACAGACTAAGAGAAGTCATGAACCAAATGGACTTAACAGATATTTATAAAACATTCTATCCTAAAGCAAAAGGATATACCTTCTTCTCAGCTCCTCATGGTACTTTCTCCAAAATTGACCATATAATTGGTCAAAAAATGGGCCTCAACAGGTACAGAAAGATAGAAATAATCCCATGCATGCTATCAGACCACCACGGCCTAAAGCTGGTCTTCAATAACAAGAACGCCCACATATACGTGGAAACTGAACAATGCTCTACTCAATGATGATCTGGTCAAGGAAGAAATAAAGAAAGAAATTAAAGACTTTTTAGAATTTAAAGAAAATGAAGGTACAACATACCCAAATTTATGGGACACAATGAAAGCTGTCATAGGGGGAAAACTCATAGCTCTGAGTGCCTGCAGAAAGAAACAGGAGAGAGTATATGTCAGCAGTTTGACAGCACACCTAAAAGCTCTAGAAAAAAAGAAGCAAATACACCCAGGAGGAGGAGAAGGCAGGAAATAATCAAACTCAGAGCTGAAATCAGCCAGGTAGAAACAAAAAGGACCAGAGAAAGAATCAACAGAACCAAAAGTTGGTTCTTTGAGAAAATCAACAAGATAGAAAAACCCTTAGCCAGACTAATGAGAGGACACGGAGAGTGTGTCCAAATTAACAAAATCATAAATGAAAAGGGAGACATAACTACAGATTCAGAGGAAATCAAAAAATCATCAGATCTTACTATAAAAGCCTATATTCAACAAAATTTGAAAACCTGCAGGAAATGGACAATTTCCTAGACAGATACCAGGTACCGAAGTTAAATCAGGAACAGACAAACCAGTTAAACAACCCCATAATTCCTAAGGAAATAGAAGCAGTTATTAAAGGTCTCCCAAACAAAAAGAGCCCAGGTCCAGATGGGTTTAGTGCAGAATTTTATGAGACCTTCATAGAAGACGTCATACCAATATTATCCATACTATTCCACAAAATTGAAACAGATGGAGCACTACCGAATTCCTTCTATGAAGCCACAATTACTCTTATACCTAAACCACACAAAGACACAACAAAGAAAGAGAACTTCAGACCAATTTCCCTTATGAATATCGATGCAAAAATACTCAATAAAATTCTGGCAAACCGAATCCAAGAGCACATCAAAACAATCATCCACCATGATCAAGTAGGCTTCATCCCAGGCATGCAGGGATGGTTTAATATACAGAAAACCATCAACGTGATCCATTATATAAACAAACTGAAAGAACAAAACCACATGATCATTTCATTAGATGCTGAGAAAGCATTTGACAAAATTCAACACCCCTTCATGATAAAAGTCCTGGAAAGAATAGGAATTCAAGGCCCATACCTGGACATAGTAAAAGCCATATACAGCAAACCAGTGGCTAACATTAAACTAAATGGAGAGAAACTTGAAGCAATCCCACTAAAATCAGGGACTAGACAAGGCTTCCCACTCTCTCCCTAGTTATTCAATATAGTTCTTGAAGTTCTAGCCAGAGCAATCAGACAACAAAAGGATGTCAAGGGGATACAGATTGGAAAAGAAGAAGTGAAAATATCACTATTTGCAGATGATA
Source organism: Rattus norvegicus (assembly GCF_036323735.1). Classification (NCBI taxonomy): domain Eukaryota; kingdom Metazoa; phylum Chordata; class Mammalia; order Rodentia; family Muridae; genus Rattus; species Rattus norvegicus. Next base: position 86,630,231 of record NC_086020.1, read on the forward strand.
TGATAGTATATTTAAGTGATCCCAAAAGTTCCCCCAGAGAACTACTAAAGCTGATAAACAACTTCAGCAAAGTGGCTGGGTATAAAATTAACTCAAATGAGTCAGTAGCCTTCCTCTACACAAAAGAGAAACAAGCCGAGAAAGAAATTAGGGAAACGACACCCTTTATAATAGTCCCAAACAATATAAAGTACCTCGGTGTGACTTTAACCAAGCAAGTAAATGATCTGTACAATAAGAACTTCAAGACTCTGAAGAAGAAATTGAAGAAGACTTCAGAAGATGGAAAGATCTCCCAGGCTCATTGATTGGCAGGATTAATATAGTAAAAATGGCCATTTTACCAAAAACGATCTACATATTCAATGCAATCCCCATCAAAATACGAATCCAATTCTTCAAAGAACTAGACAGAACAATTTGCAAATTCATCTGGAATAACAAAAAACCCAGGATAGCTAAAACTATTCTCAGCAATAAAAGGACTTCAGGGGGAATCACTATCCCTGAAATGAAGCAATACTACAGAGCAATAGTGATAAAAACTCCATGGTATTGGTACATAGACAGACAGATAGACCAATGGAACAGAATTGAAGACCCACAAATGAACCCACACACCTATGGGCACATGATTTTTGACAAAGGAGCCAAAACCCATCAATGGAAAAAGTATAGCATTTTCAGGAAATGGTGCTGGTTCAACTGGAGGTCAACATGTAGAAGAATGCAAATCGATCCATGCTTATCACCCTGTACAAAGCTTAAGTCCAAGTGGATCAAGGACCTCCACATCAAACCAGATACACTCAAACTAATAGAAGAAAAACTAGGGCAGCATCTGGAACACATGGGCACTGGAAAAAATTTCCTGAACAAAACACCAATGGCTTATGCTCTAAGATCAAGAATTGACAAATGGGATCTCATAAAACTGCGAAGCTTCTGTAAGGCAAAGGACACTGTGGTTAGGACAAAACGGCAACCAACAGATTGGGAAAAGATCTTTACCAATCCTACAACAGATAGAGGCCTTATGTCCAAAATATACGAAGAACTCAAGAAGTTAGACCGCAGGGAGACAAATAACCCTATATAAAAAGTGGGGTTCAGTGCTAAACAAAGAATTCACAGCTGAGGAATGCTGAATGGCTGAGAAACACCTAAAGAAATGTTCAACATCTTTAGTCATAAGGGAAATGCAAATCAAAACAACCCTGAGATTTCACCTCACACCAGTGAGAATGGCTAAGAACAAAAACTCAGGTGACAGCAAATGCTGGTGAGGATGTGGAGAAAGAGGAACACTCCTCCATTGTTGGTGGGATTGCAGACTGGTAAAACCATTCTGGAAATCAGTCTGGAGGTTCCTCAGAAAATTGGACATTGAACTGCCTGAGGATCCAGCTATACCTCTCTTGGGCATATTCCCAAAAGATGCCCCAACATATAAAAAAGGCACTTGCTCCACTATGTTCATAGCAGCCTTATTTATAATAGCCAGAAGCTGGAAAGAACCCAGATGCCCTTCAACAGAGGAATGGATACAGAAAATGTGGTACATCTACACAATGGAATATTACACAGCTATCAAAAACAATGACTTTATGAAATTCATAGACAAATGGTCGGAACTGGAAAATATCATCCTGAGTGAGGTAACCCAATCACAGAAAAACACACATGGTATGCACTCATTGATAAATGGCTATTAGCCCAAATGCTTGAGTTACCCTGATGCATAGAACACATGAAACTCAAGATGGATGATCAAAATGTGAATGGTTCACTCCTTTAAAAGGGGAACAAGAATACCCTTGGCAGGGAATAGAGACGCAAAGATTAAAGCAGAGACAGAAGGAACACCCCATTCAGAGCCTGCCCCACATGTGGCCCATACATATACAGCCACCCAATTAGACAAGATGGATGAAGCAAAGACGTGCAGGCCGACAGGAGCCGGATGTAGATCTCTCCTGAGAGACACAGCCAGAATACAGCAAATACAGAGGCGAATGCCAGCAGCAAACCACTGAACTGAGAACGGGACCCCCATTGAAGGAATCTGAGAAAGGACTGGAAGAGCTTCAAGGGGCTCAAGACCCCTTATGAACAACAATGCCAAGCAACCAGAGCTTCCAGGGACTAAGCCACTACCAAAAGACTATACATTGACTGACCCTGGACTCTGATCTCATAGGTAGCAATGAATATCCTAGTAAGTTCACCAGTGGAAGGGGAAGCCATTGGTCCTGCTAAGAGTGAACCCCCAGTGAACTAGATTGTTGGCGGGAGGGCGGCAATGGGTTGAGGGTGGGGAGGGGAACACCCATAAAGAAGGGGAGGTGGAGGGATTAGTGGGATGTTTGCCTGGAAACCGGGAAAGGTAATAGCATTCGAAATGTAAATAAGAAATACCCAAGTTAATAAAAAAAAAATAAAAAAAAGAAGCACTATCACACAGAACTTGAAAAAAATAAGCTTTTTTCGTACAAGCTGTTTCTTTCTTTTCAAGAATTTGTGTCATTAACTTATATGTAAAGGTGGTTTTGACTGATTATGTGCTTTTTGCTTCATTTATGCCTGATGCATTTATGTTTGCATAGGGCAGTCAGAAGATTTTGTCAGAACACCTGAAACTGGAGTTTTAGACAGTTTGGACTGTTGTATGTATTGGGGACAGAAACTAGGTGCTTCCAAAGAATCTACAGTGTTCTTGAGGAGATATATTCCACCAACATTTTCTAGTTTGAAAGGGTTTTCATTCGTAAACAGTTTTAGTCACTATGGGGTAAGTAGTGACATAAAGAGTGGAATTTTTATCAAGTTGGTAGAATTAGCATTGGGGGAAGATAAAATGGCTGTCCAATTCAAACTGATAAAGCTTGAGTTCATAGCCAAATAACCAACACAACCCAGATTGAACAAGTTTTAGTCAAGTAGCAGAACATACTTAATCATATATAAAGTAGAAGAAGTGTCAAGTGAAGAATTTGAGAAGGCATCAAAGGAGGACAAGGAAAAGGAATGTGATTTAATATATTTTAATAAAAAATGTGTAAATCTAAACTTAAATTTAAAAAGAGGATAGAGAGAGGCTTCAGAAGTTAAAGCAGTGGGTGAGTTCCCTTTCCAGAACATGTACGGTAACAAACAATGTGCTGTCATTACAGTTGCTGGGATTTTCTGGTGTCTTCTGGCCTCTGTGGACTGTGTGGTACTGCACACAGAGATATGCAGACAAACATCCATATAACTCAAATAAAAATAGTGTAAAATATGAAAAAGAATAAAATTCACCATAGTGATGAAATGGTTCCGAGAGAAACAGCAGCCAGGACTAGTTAAAATATATTCATTTTGGTCCTGCAGAGAAGCAACTGTGGCCTTCCCCTGAATCAGCCTGCTCAGAGGCAAAATATTTCTTATTCTGAGGATAGCTTAGCATTGCCAATCATCAGTAAACAATGTCTACAATGCTAATAGGTGACTTTTCCTAGATGTTTTCTGTATATGTACTCTGTTTTTTGTACTTGTGAGAATTGTGGCACTGATACATCTATCTAAACACACTACTTTCACAGTGTCATTTACTTGTTAGGAATCTACCTGCCTGACTCCATTTTGAATGCAAGAGTAATTATTCTTTATTTTTTAAAAATAATTTTTCATTTACTATAAGAGCTGAGAAAATGTTTTTATATCTATTTCCTGGAGCCAGACTTGCCCCAATTCTTGATTTTTACTCGTTTTGAGGACATCCTGCCCCTTGCTAATGCCCTCTCCAATTCCATAGATACGACAAGGTGGTATTTGTTGTGTCAGATTGTTCTGTATTTTCTTGTTGTTCCATTTCCTTCACTTTTGTTAACCTGCTTTGCAAACATTTGAGAGTTTACTCAAAGTGTGCATAAGAAATGTTCTCTTAAATAAGAGAACTTACAAGGCAGCCGCTGGTTACTTTTTGACAGTACAGTAAAATCATGCAGTCTTCAAATTTGAGTCAAAGTTGTGGTAATAGACTCATTCTTCTTGGTGGGATTAACACTTCCTTGTCAAGTAAGATCTTCTAGTACAAGATAATCATGCCAGAGACATTTATTTCTATCCTTTATCCTTTATATAACTGCCTAACAAAAGTGTCCATAAAAGACAGCCTCTCGAACCCTCCTCCATTGTTGGTGGGGTTGCAGACTGGTACAACCATTCTGGAAATCAGTCTGGAGGTTCCTCAGAAAATTGGACATTGAACTGCCTGAGGATCCAGCTATACCTCTCTTGGGCATATACCCAAAAGATGCCCCAACATATAAAAAAGACACGTGCTCCAGTATGTTCATCGCAGCCTTATTTATAATAGCCAGAAGCTGGAAAGAACCCAGATGCCCTTCAACAGAGGAATGGATACAGAAAATGTGGTACATCTACACAATGGAATATTACACAGCTATCAAAAACAATGACTTTATGAAATTCATAGACAAATGGTCGGAACTGGAAAATATCATCCTGAGTGAGGTAACTCAATCACAGAAAGACATACATGGTATGCACTCATTGATAAGTGGCTTTTAGCCCAAATGCTTGAATTACCCTAGATGCCTAGAACAAATGAAACTCAAGACGGAGGATCAAAATGTGAATGCTTCACTCCTTCTTTAAAAGGGGAACAAGAATACCCTTGGCAGGGAATAGAGCGGCAAAGATTAAAACAGAGACTGAAGGAACACCCATTCAGAGCCTGCCCCACATGTGGCCCATACATATACAGCCACCCAATTAGACAAGATGGATGAAGCAAAGAAGTGCAGAGCAAGAGGAGCCGGATGTAGATCGCTCCTGAGAGACACAGCCAGAATACAGCAAATACAGAGGCGAATGCCAGCAGCAAACCACTGAACTGAGAATAGAACCCCCGTTGAAGGAATCAGAGAAAGAACTGGAAGAGCTTGAAGGGGCTCGAGACCCCATATGTACAACAATGCCAAGCAACCAGAGCTTCCAGGGACTAAGCCACTACCTAAAGACTATACATGGACTGACCCTGGACTCTGACCTCATAGGTAGCAATGAATATCCTAGTAAGAGCACCAGTGGAAGGGGAAGCCCTGGGTCTTGCTAAGACTGAACCCCCAGTGAACTAGACTGTTGGGGGGAGGGCGGCAATGGGTGGAGGGTTGGGAGGGGAACACCCATAAGGAAGGGGAGGGGAGAGGGGATGTTTGCCCGGATACCGGGAAAGGGAATAACACTCGAAATGTATATAAGAAATACTCAAGTTAATAAAAAAAAAAGACAGCCTCTCTGAGTATTCAATTTACAAAGGAGATTATATTTTCCATTATGATTCATTTGTCCAGAGACTGATCTGAATTTCTGGAAGAAAACTTCTATAGGAATGAAGCCACGATCAACGCTTCTCCTGGGAAAAAGTTCTATCACTGTGTTTGTGGTCTTGTCCTTTCTTTCTGTCAGGACTGTTTGTAACCTTGCCTTCCAGGATATTGTAGTTTCAGTTCATCTGACCTCAACATGAAGGTACAGAACAAATATATTTTTTTCCTGAATTCTCTCTTTAATTGTGGGCTTTCTTCCACTTGTGGGATAGCAGGATCACTCCATTCCAAACAGTGTAGCATGCAGTTCCCAGTTCTCTGCAGATCTGTGAAAGGTCTATGCCTGGGGCAACATCCAGCCCCTGGAAAGAGTGTACAGTGTACTTTGAATATCCCTCAACGCTAAGGGAAGGCACTCTTGTCACTCAGTGCTTCCAGCCAATCAGGACCTCCAGGTCGACCGCCAGTCAGAAGGTGAGGCGGGCTCTTCTGGTTCAGAAGCTGAGTAGCTGATCAACTTCTGTGCTGAGAGCGGTGGTTCATTCATGGACAAGGTTGGAAGCCTGGATTTGGTGAAATGGTGAGTAAGAGGCCACGGACTCGGGAAGGGTGGGTTGATCCTGGGCCCCTCCTGGGGCTGAGTGGGAAGTAGTGGCCAGAAGTATCTTCTTGAGAGGTCTGTTGTGGTATTTGCAACTTCTAGGCCCAAAGTGGTGGCCTGTGAATAACTTCACTCTGGTCTGTACCTGTATTTGGAACAGGGGCTATGTGTAGAAAAAGGACTATTTTGGCCAGGTTCACCATGCGTTTTGGTCATCAGAGGACAGCAGTAGGCAAACTTAGAAAATCCTAGTATTTATACCTCCGCTAGATTTCCTTAATGTTGTATTTAGTGTTGTAGGAATAAGATCCATTTGGAGTTCATTTTCTAGAGCTAGTAAATAGAATCTCTTAGTTGGATTGCACTCCATTACTAAGCTGTGATTAAGAAGAGTAGAATAGGCCTTGCCAGTGCTTAGGAGGTTTCAGTCACGCAAAGTAGAATTTAGCTAATGGGGGGGTTACCTCTACAACATCTGCAAAATTCATAGTATATTAACCAGACTTGTTAGATATTACATGCTAGGATACGCATTTGTTAACTAGAATTGTTTAGACATTTGGATCCATACCATAAGAAAGGAGACAATTCTACCAAATCCCATATTAAAAGGCAGGTGTCTAAGAAGTTGCTCAAAGAAATATTATGGGATCACAACCAAAGTCAAGGCCTAGTGTGCCATAAAGGCCCAGCATTTTTTTCCTTGAGAAAACCATATTCTGTCATATGGGTAATAAGACCTCAGGTGACAAGAAGTAAAAAATGAAAAATATTTTTGAGTTGAGAGTTGGCCTGATCAAGCAAGGCCTTTCCCTAAGTTCTCATATATAGAAGGAACCTAATATAGCTTTTTCTCAACCCAGGAATTTGCTTGGAAGGTCAAGTAATAGCCAACATCTAGCATAGACTTTGAGAGCATTCTCAATGACTCTGTGATAGAAAATAAATGAAGCTCCTTCTTCAAAACCAAGGATATGCTTGATAGAGTTGGTCATCATCTGGTGCCAGGGCATTTGGAGAATATTTTATTCTGTTCCTGAGAACCCAACTCTTCCTACCACGTGTGATTCAGGTTATCATTTCCAACGCCACTGTGTGCTTGGGGAGTAAAGTTCCCCCTAGGCAACACTGTTTAGCCGCCTCCTGTGTTTATATTATTGTATGCTTGTTTGTGCTGTCTTCATAGAAGGCTCCCATTTCCATCCACATCCCTCCAGGAAATAATATACAAGATGCTAGTCATATGAATCTTGTGTAATTTAGAATTAGGTAGTGTAAGACTTCACCACCCCAGTTTTTTTTTTTTTTTTATTAACTTGAGTATTTCTTATATACATTTCAAGTGTTATTCCCTTTCCCGGTTTCTGGGCAAACATCCCCCTCCCCCCTCCCCTTCCTTATGGGTGTTCCCCTCCAAACCCTCCCCCCATTGCCGCCCTCCCCCTATAGTCTAGTTCACTGGGGGTTCAGACTTAGCAGGACCCAGGGCTTCCCCTTCCACTGGTGCTCTTACTAGGTTATTCATTGCTACCTATGGGGTCAGAGTCCAGGGTCAGTCCATGTATAGTCTTTAGGTAGTGGCTTAGTCCCTGGAAGCTCTGGTTGCTTGGCATTGTTGTACATATGGGGACTCGAGCCCCTTCAAGCTCTTCCAGTTCTTTCTCTGATTCCTTCAACGGGGGTTCTATTCTCAGTTCAGTGGTTTGCTGCTGGCATTCGCCTCTGTATTTGCTGTATTCTGGCTGTGTCTCTCAGGAGCGATCTACATCCGGCTCCTGTCGGTCTGCACTTCTTTGCTTCATCCATCTTGTCTAATTGGGTGGCTGTATATGTATGGGCCACATGTGGGGCAGGCTCTGAATGGGTGTTCCTTCAGTCTCTGTTTTAATCTTTGCCTCTCCCTTCCCTGCCAAGGGTATTCTTTTTCCTCATTTAAAGAAGGAGTGAAGCATTCACATTTTGATCATCCGTCTTGAGTTTCGTTTGTTCTAGGCATCTAGGGTAATTCAAGCATTTGGGCTAAAAGCCACTTATCAATGAGTGCATACCATGTATTTCTGTGATTGGGTTAGCTCACTCAGGATGATATTTTCCAGTTCCAACCATTTGCCTACAAATTTCATAAACTCGTTGTTTTTGATAGCTGAGTAATATTCCATTGTGTAGATGTACCACATTTTCTGTATCCATTCCTCTGTTGAAGGGCATCTGGGTTCTTTCCATTTTCTGGCTATTATAAATAAGGCTGCGATGAACATAGTGGAGCACGTGTCTCTTTTATATGTTGAGGCATCTTTTGGGTATATGCCCAAGAGAGGTATAGCTGGATCCTCAGGCAGTTCAATGTCCAATTTTCTGAGGAACCTCCAGACTGATTTCCAGAATGGTTTTACCAGTCTGCAATCCCACCAACAATGGAGGAGTGTTCCTCTTTCTCCACATCCACGCCAGCATCTGCTGTCACCTGAGTCTTTGATCTTAGCCATTCTCACTGGTGTGAGGTGAAATCTCAGGGTTGTTTTGATTTGCATTTCCCTTATGACTAAAGATGTTGAACATTTCTTTAGGTGTTTCTCAGCCATTCGGCATTCCTCAGCTGTGAATTCTTTGTTTAGCTCTGAGCCCCATTTTTTAATAGGGTTATTTGTTTCCCTGCGGTCTAACTTCTTGAGTTCTTTGTATATTTTGGATATAAGGCCTCTATCTGTTGTAGGATTGGTAAAGATCTTTTCCCAATCTGTTGGTTGCCGTTTTGTCCTAACCACAGTGTCCTTTGCCTTACAGAAGCTTTGCAGTTTTATGAGATCCCATTTGTCGATTCTTGATCTTAGAGCATAAGCCATTGGTGTTTTGTTCAGGAAATTTTTTCCAGTGCCCATGTGTTCCAGATGCTTCCCTAGTTTTTCTTCTATTAGTTTGAGTGTGTCTGCTTTGATGTGGAGGTCCTTGATCCACTTGGACTTAAGCTTTGTACAGGGTGATAAGCATGGATCGATCTGCATTCTTCTACATGTTGCCCTCCAGTTGAACCAGCACCATTTGCTGAAAATGCTAACTTTTTTCCATTGGATGGTTTTGGCTCCTTTGTCAAAAATCAAGTGACCATAGGTGTGTGGGTTCATTTCTGGGTCTTCAATTCTATTCCATTGGTCTATCTGTCTGTCTCTGTACCAATACCATGCAGTTTTTATCACTATTGCTCTGTAATACTGCTTGAGTTCAGGGATAGTGATTCCCCCTGAAGTCCTTTTATTGTTGAGGATAGCTTTAGCTATCCTGGGTTTTTTGTTATTCCAGATGAATTTGAAAATTGTTCTGTCTAACTCTTTGAAGAATTGGATTGGTATTTAATGGGGATTGCATTGAATCTGTAGATTGCTTTTGGTAAAATGGCCATTTTTACTATATTAATCCTGCCAATCCATGAGCATGGGAGATCTTTCCATCTTCTGAGGTCTTCTTCAATTTCTTTCCTCAGTGTCTTGAAGTTCTTATTGTACAGATCTTTTACTTGCTTGGTTAAAGTCACACCGAGGTACTTTATATTATTTGGGTCTATTATGAAGGGTGTCGTTTCCCTAATTTCTTTCTCGGCTTGTTTCTCTTTTGTATAGAGGAAGGCAACTGATTTATTTGAGTTAATTTTATACCCAGCCACTCTGCTGAAGTTGTTTATCAGCTTTAGTAGTTCTCTGGTGGAACGTTTGGGATCACTTAAATATACTATCATGTCATCTGCAAATAGTGATATTTTGACTTCTTCTTTTCCGATCTATATCCCCTTGATCTCCTTTTGTTGTCTGATTGCTCTGGCTAGAACTTCAAGAACTATATTGAATAACTAGGGAGAGAGTGGGCCCCCTTGTCTAGTCCCTGATTTTAGTGGGATTGCTTCAAGTTTCTCTCCATTTAGTTTAATGTTAGCAACTGGGTTGCTGTATATGGCTTTTACTATGTTTAGGTATGGGCCTTGAATTCCTATTCTTTCCAGGACTTTTATCATGAAGGGGTGTTGAATTTTGTCAAATGCTTTCTCAGCATCTAATGAAATGATCATGTGGTTCTGTTCTTTCAGTTTGTTTATATAATGGATCACGTTGATGGTTTTCCGTATATTAAACCATCCCTGCATGCCTGGGATGAAGCCTACTTGATCATGGTGGATGATTGTTTTGATGTGCTCTTGGATTCGGTTTGCCAGAATTTTATTGAGTATTTTTGCGTCGATATTCATAAGGGAAATTGGTCTGAAGTTCTCTTTCTTTGTTGTGTCTTTGTGAGGTTTAGGTATAGGAGTAATTGTGGCTTCGTAGAAGGAATTCGGTAGTGCTCCATCTGTTTCAATTTTGTGGAATAGTTTGGATAATATTGGTATGAGGTCTTCTATGAAGGTTTGATAGAATTCTGCACTAAACCCGTCTGGACCTGGGCTCTTTTTGGTTGGGAGACCTTTAATGACTGCTTCTATTTCCTTAGGAGTTATGGGGTTGTTTAACTGGTTTATCTGTTCCTGATTTAACTTCGATACCTGGTATCTGTCTAGGAAATTGTCCATTTCCTGAAGATTTTCAAGTTTTGTTGAATATAGGTTTTTATAGTAAGATCTGATGATTTTTTGAATTTCCTCTGAATCTGTAGTTATGTCTCCCTTTTCATTTCTGATTTTGTTAATTTGGATGCGCTCTCTGTGTCCTCTCGTTAGTCTGGCTAAGGGTTTATCTATCTTGTTGATTTTCTCAAAGAACCAACTTTTGGTTCTGTTGATTCTTTCTATGGTCCTTTTTGTTTCTACTTGGTTGATTTCAGCTCTGAGTTTGATTATTTCCTGCCTTCTCCTCCTCCTGGGTGTATTTGCTTCTTTTTGTTCTAGAGCTTTTAGGTGTGCTGTCAAGCTGCTGACATATGCTCTTTCCTGTTTCTTTCTGCAGGCACTCAGCGCTATGAGTTTTCGTCTTAGCACAGCTTTCATTGTGTCCCATAAGTTTGGGTATGTTTTATCTTCATTTTCATTAAATTCTAAAAAGTTTTTAATTTCTTTCTTTATTTCTTCCTTGACCAGGTTATCATTGAGTAGAGCATTGTTCAATTTCCACGTATATGTGGGCATTCTTCCCTTATTGTTATTGAAGACCAGTTTTAGGCCGTGGTGGTCCGATAGCACGCATGGGATTATTTCTATCTTTCTGTACCTGTTGAGGCCCGTTTTTTCACCAATTATATGGTCAATTTTGGAGAAAGTACCATGAGGAGCTGAGAAGAAGGTATATCCTTTTGCTTTAGGATAGAATGTTCTATAAATATCCGTTAAGTCCATTTGGCTCATGACTTCTCTTAGTCTGTCGACATCACTGTTTAATTTCTGTTTCCATGATCTGTCCATTGATGAGAGTGGGGTGTTGAAATCTCCCACTATTATTGTGTGAGGTGCAATGTGTGTTTTGAGCTTTAGTAAGGTTTCTTTTACGTATGTAGGTGCCCTTGTATTTGGGGCATAGATATTTAGGATTGAGAGTTCATCTTGGTGGATTTTTCCTTTGATGAATATGAAGTGTCCTTCCTTATCTTTTTTGATGACTTTTAGTTGGAAATTGATTTTATTTGATATTAGAATGGCTACTCTAGCTTGCTTCTTCTGACCATTTGCTTGGAAAGTTGTTTTCCAGCCTTTCACTCTGAGGTAGTGTCTGTCTTTGTCTCTGAGGTGTGTTTCCTGTAGGCAGCAGAATGCAGGGTCCTCGTTGCGTATCCAGTTTGTTAATCTATGTCTTTTTATTGGGGAGTTGAGGCCATTGATATTGAAAGATATTAAGGAATAGTGATTATTGCTTCCCGTTATATTCATATTTGGATGTGAGGTTATGTTTGTGTGCTTTCATTCTCTGTGTTTTGTTGCCAAGACGATTAGTTTCTTGCTTCTTCTAGGGTATAGCTTGCCTCCTTATGTTGGGCTTTACCATTTATTATCCTTTGTAGTGCTGGATTTGTAGAAAGATATTGTGTAAATTTTGTTTTGTCATGGAATATCTTGGTTTCTCCATCAATGTTAATTGAGAGTTTTGCTGGATACAGTAACCTGGGCTGGCATTTGTGTTCTCTTAGGGTCTGTATGACATCAGTCCAGGATCTTCTGGCCTTCATAGTTTCTGGCGAGAAGTCTGGTGTGATTCTGTTAGGTCTGCCTTTATATGTTACTTGACCTTTTTCCCTTACTGCTTTTAATATTCTTTCTTTATTTTGTGCGTTTGGTGTTTTGACAATTATGTGACGGGAGGTGTTTCTTTTCTGGTCCAATCTATTTGGAGTTCTGTAGGCTTCTTGTATGTCTATGGGTATCTCTTTTTTTAGGTTAGGGAAGTTTTCTTCTATGATTTTGTTGAAGATATTTACTGGTCCTTTGAGCTGGGAGTCTTCACTCTCTTCTATACCTATTATCCTTAGGTTTGATCTTCTCATTGAGTCCTGGATTTCCTGTATGTTTTGGACCAGTAGCTTTTTCTGCTTTACATTATCTTTGACAGTTGAGTCCATGATTTCTATGGAATCTTCTGCTCCTGAGATTCTCTCTTCTATCTCTTGTATTCTGTTGGTGAATCTTGTATCTACAGCTCCTTGTCTCTTCTTTTGGTTTTCTATATCCAGGGTTGTTTCCATGTGTTCTTTCTTGATTGCTTCTATTTCCATTTTTAATTCCTTCAACTGTTTGTGTTTTCCTTGAATTCTTTCAGGGATTTTTGTGTCTCCTCTCTATGGGCTTCTACTTGTTTATTTATGTTTTCCTGGAATTCTTTCAGGGATTTTTGTGTCTCCTCTCTATGGGCTTCTACTTGTTTATTTATGTTTTCCTGGAATTCTTTCAGGGATTTTTGCGATTCTTTCAGGCATTTTTGCGATTCCTCTCTGTCGGCTTCTACTTGTTCTCTAAGGGAGTTCTTCACGTCTTTCTTGAAGTCCTCCAGCATCATGATCAAAAATGATTTTGAAACTAGATCTTGCTTTTCTGGTGTGTTTGGATAGTCCATGTTTGTTTTGATGGGAGAATTGGGCTCCGATGGTGCCATGTAGTCTTGGTTTCTGTTGCTTGGGTTCCTGCACTTGCCTCTCGCCATCAGATTATCTCTAGTGTTACTTTGTTCTGCTATTTCTGACAGTGGCTAGACTGTCCTATAAGCCTGTGTGTCAGGAGTGCTGTAGACCTGTTTTCCTCTTTTTCAGTCAGTTATGGGGACAGAGTGTTCTGCTTTCCGGCGTGTAGTTTTTCCTCTCTACAGGTCTTCAGCTGTTCCTGTGGGCCTGTGTCTTGAGTTCACCAGGCAGCTTTCTTGCAGCAGAAAATTTGGTCTTACCTGTGGTCCCGAGGCTCAAGTTCGCTCGTGGGGTGCTGCCCACGGGCTCTCTGCAGCGGCAGCAACCAGGAAGACCTGTGCCGCCCCTTCCGGGAGCTTCAGTGCACCAGGGTTCCAGATGGTCTTTGGCTTTTTCCTCTGGCGTCCAAGATGTGTGTGCAGAGAGCAGTCTCCTCTGGTTTTCCAGGCTTGTCTGCCTCTCTGAAGGTTCGGCTCTCCCTCCCACGGGATTTGGGTGCAGAGAACTGTTTATCCCGTCTGTTTCCTTCAGGTTATGGTGGTGTCTCAGGCAGGGGTCCTGCCGCTCCTGGGCCCTCCCCCACGGGAGCCCAGAGGCCTTATACAGTTTCCTCTTGGGCCAGGGATGTGGGCAGGGGTGAGCAGTGTTGGTGGTCTCTTCCGCTGTGCAGCCTCAGGAGTGCCCACCTGACCAGGCGGTTGGGTCTCTCTCTCCCAGGGTCTGGGGGCAGAGAGCTGCTGCGGGCCGGGATCCGCGGGTCTCCTTTCAACTGTGAATGGGAAATCCAAGAATCTAGTAGCTGTTCAGTCTCACAAGGCTAGTTATTTCATCGGATCTTCTGTAGAAGTAGATTGCAACAGACATGTTGGCAAGTAAATGCAAGCAGTGAAGAACCGTGAAGATGTTTTATAATTCTCTTTCCTTGTATGGTTTGGAGCTCACAATGTCTCTGGCTTCATAAAATTAATTTGGCAATAATCTCTCTGTTTATGTTTTGTGAAATAATTTAAGGAGTGTTGGTAAATAGGTATTCCTTGAGTTTCTAGTAGAATTCTGCACTAAAAAAATCGTAAGTTGTAGTTTTTTATTTGAACAATTTTAATAACTTTTTTTATAGATGCTATATATCCTTTGAAATTTTGTATCACAACTTAAATTTCTAACTGGTATCTCTTGATAACGGTCCATTTCTATTAGAATCTTTAATTATATGGTATACATATATTTTTAAATTTAGATATGATTATTCTTTGGATTTTCTCAGTGTCTGTTGTTATGTATGTTTTTCTTTTAATTTATAATTTTGTTCATTAGCTTATGCTACATGTCTTTAAGTTTGCATAGCGGTCTTCTCTTTCATCTTAATTTTTACAATGAACCAACTCTGTTGCAATCACTCTGTTTACTGTTGTCTTTATTTCTATTTCATTTATATTTGCACTCAGTTTGATTATTTTTTATAGTCTATTCATATTGAGTATGTTTGCTTCCTTTTCTTCTATGTTTTTCAGGTGTGCAGTTCATTTGGTGTTATGAGGTGTCTTCACTTTTTAAATTTTAATATAGTTACTTAGTATTATGATGTTCCTTCCTAGTACTGTTTTCATTGTACATGATATGCTGTTCAATCAATTTAATTGAGTTCTAGAATTAATTTTAATTTCTTTCTTTTTCTAGTCTTCACCCAGTTTTCATTCAGAAAAGTTATGCTGTTTCCATGAGTTTATAGTGTTCGTCCTGTCTCTTTTGTTGTAATCCATCTCTAATATGTGTAAGAATCATATAATACTGGAGTTTATTTCAACTTCTTTATATGTGTTGAGACTTGCTGTGTGACTGAAGGTGTGGCCATTTTTAGAGAAAGTTCTGTGAGTTGTTGAGAAGAACATATATCCTATATTCTTTGGTTTTGTGTGAAATATTCTCTAGATATCTGTTACATCTATAACAGTGTTTCTGTTTAATTTTTATTCAAATGATCTATTGTTTAGTAAGAGTGCATTACTGGAGTCAGCACTGTCAAAGTTTAAAGGACAATGTGCGGTTTAATCTTTAAAAATATGAATGTCATCCAGTTAGACGTAGATGTTCAGAATTGATATGTCAAATTGGTATATTTTCTTTAACAAATCTGAAATGTCTTTTCCAATTTCTTTTGCTTAACTTTGGTTTAGTGTCTATTTTGTTAGATATAGACAGGCTATAACAGCTTAATTCTTAATTCCCTTTCTTTGGAAAATATTATCCAGTCCTTTATTCTGAGCTATTGTCTGTCTTTAGTGTGGAGCTGTGTTTCATGTATACATCAGAAGGATGGGTCCTGTTTCACATTAATTCTGATAGTCTGAGTCTATTATGGGGGAATTGATGCCATTTTTTTGAGATATATCAAGAACCAATGCTTGTTAATTACTCGCTTTCTTTCTTTCCTTCTTTCTTTCTTTCTTTCTTTCTTTCTTTCTTTCTTTCTTTCCTTCCTTCTTTCTTCCTTCCTTCCTCCCTTCCTTCCTTCCTTCCTTTTTTCTCCCTTCCTTCCTTCCTTCCTTCCTTTCTTTCATAGTGGTGGTGGTTGTTGAAAGACTGTGTTTGCATGTGTATATTTCCCTTTTTTTTTTTATTTTTTATTAACTTGAGTATTTCCTATATACATTTCGAGTGTTATTCCCTTTCCCAGTCTCCGGGCAAACATCCCCCTCCCCCCTCCCCTTCCTTATGGGTGTTCCCCTCCCAACCCTCCCCCCATTGCCTCCCTCCCCCCAACAGTCTAGTTCACTGGGGGTTCAGTCTTAGCAGGACCCAGGGCTTCCCCTTCCACTGGTGCTCTTACTAGGATATTCATTGCTACCTATGAGGTCAGAGTCCAGGGTCAGTCCATGTATAGTCTTTAGGTAGTGGCTTAGTCCCTGGAAGCTCTGGTTGCTTGACATTGTTGTACTTTTGGGGTCTCGAGCCCCTTCAAGCTCTTCCAGTTCTTTCTCTGATTCCTTCAACAGGGGACCTATTCTCAGTTCAGTGGTTTGCTGCTGGCATTCGCCTCTGTATTTGCTGTATTCTGGCTGTGTCTCTCAGGAGCGATCTACATCCGGCTCCTGTCGGTCTGCACTTCTTTGCTTCATCCATCTTGTCTAATTGGGTGGCTGTATATGTATGGGCCACATGTGGGGCAGGCTCCGAATGGGTGTTCCTTCAGTCTCTGTTTTAATCTTTGCCTCTCCCTTCCCTGCCAAGGGTATTCTTTTTCCTCATTTAAAGAAGGAGTGAAGCATTCACATTTTGATCATCCGTCTTGAGGTTCGTTTGTTCTAGGGATCTAGGGTAATTCAAGCATTTGGGCTAATAGCCACTTATCAATGAGTGCATACCATGTATGTCTTTCTGTGATTGGGTTAGCTCACTCAGGATGATATTTTCCAGTTCCAACCATTTGCCTACGAATTTCATAAACTCGTTGTTTTTGATAGCTGAGTAATATTCCATTGTGTAGATGTACCACATTTTCTGTATCCATTCCTCTGTTGAAGGGCATCTGGGTTCTTTCCAGATTCTGGCTATTATACATAAGGCTGCGATGAACATAGTGGAGCACGTGTCTCTTTTATATGTTGGGGCATCTTTTGGGTATATGCCCAAGAGAGGTATAGCTGGATCCTCAGGCAGTTCAATGTCCAATTTTCTGAGGAACCTCCAGACTGATTTCCAGAATGGTTTTACCAGTCTGCAATCCCACCAACAATGGAGGAGTGTTCCTCTTTCTCCACATCCTCGCCAGCATCTGCTGTCACCTGAGTTTTTGATCTTAGCCATTCTCACTGGTGTGAGGTGAAATCTCAGGGTTGTTTTGATTTGCATTTCCCTTATGACTAAAGATGTTGAACATTTCTTTAGGTGTTTCTCAGCCATTCGGCATTCCTCAGCTGTGAATTCTTTGTTTAGCTCTGAACCCCATTTTTTAATAGGGTTATTTGTTTCCCTGTGGTCTAACTTCTTGAGTTCTTTGTATATTTTGGATATAAGGCCTCTATCTGTTGTAGGATTGGTAAAGATCTTTTCCCAATTTGTTGGTTGCCGTTTTGTCCTAACCACAGTGTCCTTTGCCTTACAGAAGCTTTGCAGTTTTATGAGATCCCATTTGTCGATTCTTGATCTTAGAGCATAAGCCATTGGTGTTTTGTTCAGGAAATTTTTTCCAGTGCCCATGTGTTCCAGATGCTTCCCTAGTTTTTCTTCTATTAGTTTGAGTGTGTCTGGTTTGATGTGGAGGTCCTTGATCCACTTGGACTTAAGCTTTGTACAGGGTGATAAGCATGAATCGATCTGCATTCTTCTACATGTTGCCCTCCAGTTGAACCAGCACCATTTGCTGAAAATGCTATCTTTTTTCCATTGGATGGTTTTGGCTCCTTTGTCAAAAATCAAGTGACCATAGGTGTGTGGGTTCATTTCTGGGTCTTCAATTCTATTCCATTGGTCTATCTGTCTGTCTCTGTACCAATACCATGCAGTTTTTATCACTATTGCTCTGTAATACTGCTTGAGTTCAGGGATAGTGATTCCCCCTGAAGTCCTTTTATTGTTGAGGATAGCTTTAGCTATCCTGGGTTTTTTGTTATTCCAGATGAATTTGCAAATTGTTCTGTCTAACTCTTTGAAGAATTGGATTGGTATTTTGATGGGGATTGCATTGAATCTGTAGATCGCTTTTGGTAGAATGGCCATTTTTACTATATTAATCCTGCCAATCCATGAGCATGGGAGATCTTTCCATCTTCTGAGGTCTTCTTCAATTTCTTTCCTCAGTGTCTTGAAGTTCTTATTGTACAGATCTTTTACTTGCTTGGTTAAAGTCACACCAAGGTACTTTATTTTATTTTATTTTTTTTTATTAACTTGAGTATTTCTTATATACATTTCGAGTGTTATTCCCTTTCCCGGTTTCCGGGCAAACATACCCCTCCCCCCTCCCCTTCCTTATGGGTGTTCCCCTCCCAACCCTCCCACCATTGCCGCCCTCCCCCCATAGACTAGTTCACTGGGGGTTCAGTCTTAGCAGGACCCAGGGCTTCCCCTTCCACTGGTGCTCTTACTAGGATATTCATTGCTACCTATGGGGTCAGAGTCCAGGGTCAGTCCATGTATAGTCTTTAGGTAGTGGCTTAGTCCCTGGAAGCTCTGGTTGCTTGGCATTGTTGTACTTTTGGGGTCTCGAGCCCCTTCAAGCTCTTCCAGTTCTTTCTCTGATTCCTTCAATAGGGGACCTATTCTCAGTTCAGTGGTTTGCTGCTGGCATTCGCCTCTGTATTTGCTGTATTCTGGCTGTGTCTCTCAGGAGCGATCTACATCCGGCTCCTATCGGTCTGCACTTCTTTGCTTCATCCATCTTGTCTAATTGGGTGGCTGTATATGTATGGGCCAAATGTTGGACAGGCTCTGAATGGGTGTTCCTTCAGTCTCTGTTTTAATCTTTGCCTCTCCCTTCCCTGCCAAGGGTATTCTTTTTCCTCATTTAAAGAAGGAGTGAAGCATTCACATTTTGATCATCCGTCTTGAGGTTCGTTTGTTCTAGGGATCTAGGGTATTTCAAGCATTTGGGCTAATAGCCACTTATCAATGAGTGCATACCATGTATGTCTTTCTGTGATTGGGTTAGCTCACTCAGGATGATATTTTCCAGTTCCAACCATTTGCCTACGAATTTCATAAACTCGTTGTTTTTGATAGCTGAGTAGTATTCCATTGTGTAGATGTACCACATTTTCTGTATCCATTCCTCTGTTGAAGGGCATCTGGGTTCTTTCCAGCTTCTGGCTATTATAAATAAGGCTGCGATGAACATAGTGGAGCACGTGTCTCTTTTATATGTTGAGGCATCTTTTGCGTATATGCCCAAGAGAGGTATAGCTGGATCCTCAGGCAGTTCAATTTCCAATTTTCTGAGGAACCTCCAGACTGATTTCCAGAATGGTTTTACCAGTCTGCAATCCCACCAACAATGGAGGAGTGTTCCTCTTTCTCCACATCCTCGCCAGCATCTGCTGTCACCTGAGTTTTTGATCTTAGCCAATCGCACTGGTGTGAGGTGAAATCTCAGGGTTGTTTTGATTTGCATTTCCCTTATGACTAAAGATGTTGAACATTTCTTTAGGTGTTTCTCAGCCATTCGGCATTCCTCAGCTGTGAATTCTTTGTTTAGCTCTGAACCCCATTTTTTAATAGGGTTATTTGTTTCCCTGCGGTCTAACTTCTTGAGTTCTTTGTATATTTTGGATATAAGGCCTCTATCTGTTGTAGGGTTGGTAAAGATCTTTTCCCAATCTGTTGGTTGCCGTTTTGTCCTAACCACAGTGTCCTTTGCCTTACAGAAGCTTTGTAGTTTTATGAGATCCCATTTGTCGATGCTTGATCTTAGAGCATAAGCCATTGGTGTTTTGTTCAGGAAATTTTTTCCAGTGCCCATGTGTTCCAGATGCTTCCCTAGTTTTTCTTCTATTAGTTTGAGTGTGTCTGGTTTGATGTGGAGGTCCTTGATCCACTTGGACTTAAGCTTTGTACAGGGTGATAAGCATGGATCGATCTGCATTCTTCTACATGTTGTCCTCCAGTTGAACCAGCAACATTTGCTGAAAATGCTATCTTTTTTCCATTGGATGATTTTGGCTCCTTTGTCAAAAATCAAGTGACCATAGGTGTGTGGGTTCATTTCTGGGTCTTCAATTCTATTCCATTCGTCTATCTGTCTGTCTCTGTACCAATACCATGCAGTTTTTATCACTATTGCTCTGTAATACTGCTTGAGTTCAGGGATAGTGATTCCCCCTGAAGTCCTTTTATTGTTGAGGATAGCTTTAGGTATCCTGGGTTTTTTGTTATTTCAGATGAATTTGCAAATTGTTCTGTCTAACTCTTTGAAGAATTGGATTGGTATTTTGATGGGGATTGCATTGAATCTGTAGATTGCTTTTGGTAAAATGGCCATTTTTACTATATTAATCCTGCCAATCCATGAGCATGGGAGATCTTTCCATCTTCTGAGGTCTTCTTCAATTTCCTTCTTCAGTGTCTTGAAGTTCTTATTGTACAGATCTTTTACTTGCTTTGTTAAAGTCACACCGAGGTACTTTATATTATTTGGGTCTATTATGAAGGGTGTCGTTTCCCTAATTTCTTTCTCGGCTTGTTTCTCTTTTGTATAGAGGAAGGCAACTGATTTATTTGAGTTAATTTTATACCCAGCCATTTTGCTGAAATTGTTTATCTGCTTTAGTAGTTCTCTGGTGGAACTTTTGGGATCACTTAAATATACTATCATATCATCTGTAAATAGTGATATTTTGACTTCTTCTTTTCCGATCTGTATCCCCTTGACCTCCTTTTGTTGTCTGATTGCTCTCGCTAGAACTTCAAGAACTATATTGAATAAGTAGGGAGAGAGTGGGCAGTCTTTTCTAGTCCCTGATTTTAGTGGGATTGCTTCAAGTTTCTCTCCATTTAGTTTAATGTTAGCAACTGGTTTGCTGTATATGGCTTTTACTGTGTTCAGGTATGGGCCTTGAATTCCTATTCCTTCCAGGACTTTTATCATGAAGGGGTGTTGAATTTTGTCAAATGCTTTCTCAGCGTCTAATGAAATGATCATGTGGTTTTGTTCTTTCAGTTTGTTTATATAATGGATCACATTGATGCTTTTCCGTATATTAAGCCATCCCTGCATGCCTGGGATGAAGCCTACTTGGTTATGGTGGATGATTGTTTTGATGTGCTCTTGGATTCGGTTTGCCAGAATTTTGTTGAGTATTTTTGCGTCGATATTCATAAGGGAAATTGGTCTGAAGTTCTGTTTCTTTGTTGTGTCTTTGTGTGGTTTAGGTATAAGAGTAATTGTGGCTTCGTAGAAGGTATTCGGTAGTGATCCATCTGTTTCAATTTTGTGGAATAGTTTGGATAATATTGGTATGAGGTCTTCTATGAAGGTTTGATAGAATTCTGCACTAAACCCGTCTGGACCTGGGCTCTTTTTGGTTGGGAGACCTTTAATGACTGCTTCAATTTCTTAGGAGTTATGGGGGTGTTTAACTGGTTTATCTGTTCCTGATTTAACTTTGATACCTGGTATCTGTCTAGGAAATTGTCCATTTCCTGAAGATTTTCAAGTTTTGTTGAATATAGGTTTTTATAGTAAGATCTGATGATTTTTTGAATTTCCTCTGAATCTGTTGTTATGTCTCCCTTTTCATTTCTGATTTTGTTAATTTGGACGAATTTTCTGTGTCCTCTCGTTAGTCTGCCTAAGGGTTTAGCTATCTTGTTGATTTTCTCAAAGAACCAACTTTTGGTTCTGTTGATTCTTTCTATGATCCTTTTTGTTTCTACTTGGTTGATTTCCGCTCTGAGATTGATTATTTCCTGCCTTCTACTCTTCCTGGGTGTATTTGCTTCTTTTTGTTCTAGAGCTTTTAGGTGTGTTGTCAAGCTGCTGACATATGCTCTTTCCTGTTTCTTTCTGCAGGCACTCAGCTCTATGAGATTTCCTCTTAGCACAGCTTTGATTGTGTCCCATAAGTTTGGGTATGGTGTACCTTGATTTTCATTAAATTCTAAAAAGTTTTTAATTTCTTTCTTTATTTCTTCCTTGACCAGGTTATCATTGAGTAGAGCATTGTTCAATTTCCAAGTATATGTGGGCATTCTTCCTTGATTTTTATTGAAGTCCAGTTTTAGGCCGTGGTGGTCCGATAGCACGCATGGGATTATTTCTACCTTTCTGTACCTGTTGAGGCCCATTTTTTGACCAATTATATGGTCAATTTTGGAGAAAGTACCATGAGGAGCTGAGAAGAAGGTATATCCTTTTGCTTTAGGATAGAATGTTCTATAAATATCCGTTAAGTCCATTTGGCTCATGACTTCTCTTAGTCTGTCTACATCTCTGTTTAATTTCTGTTTCCATGATCTGTCCATTGATGAGAGTGGGGTGTTGAAATCTCCCACTATTATTGTGTGAGGTGCAATGTGTGTTTTGAGCTTTAGTAAGGTTTCTTTTACATATGTAGGTGCCCTTGTATTTGGGGCATCGATATTTAGGAGTGAAAGTTCATCTTGGTGGATTTTTCCTTTGATGAATATGAAGTGTCCTTCCTTATCTTTTTTGATGACTTTTAGTTGGAAATTGATTTTATTTGATATTAGAATGGCTACTCCAGCTTGCTTCTTCTGACCATTTGCTTGGAAAATTGTTTTCCCGCCTTTCACTCTGAGGTAATATCTGTCTTTGTCTCTGAGGTGTGTTTCCTGTAGGCAGCAGAATGCAGGGTCCTCGTTGCATATCCAGTTTGTTAATCTGTCTTTTTATTGGGGAGTTGAGGCCATTGATGTTGAGAGATATTAAGGAATAGTGATTATTGCTTCCCATTATATTCATATTTGGATGTGAGGTTATGTTTGTGTGCTTTCATTCTCTTTTTTTTTGTTGCCAAGACGATTAGTTTCTTGCTTCTTCCAGGGTATAGCTTGCCTCCTTATGTTGGGCTTTACCATTTATTATCCTTTGTAGTGCTGGATTTGTAGAAAGATATTGTGTAAAGTTGGTTTTGTCATGGAATATCTTGCTTTCTCCATCAATGTTAATTGAGAGTTTTGCAGGATACAGTAACCTGGGCTGGCATTTGTGTTCTCTTAGGGTCTGTATGACATCTGTCCAGGATCTTCTGGCCTTCATAGTTTCTGGCGAGAAGTCTGGTGTGATTCTGATAGATCTGCCTTTATATGTTACTTGACCTTTTTCCCTTACTGCTTTTAATATTCTTTCTTTATTTTGTGCGTTTGGTGTTTTGACAATTATGTGACGGGAGGTGTTTCTTTTCTGGTCCAATCTCTTTGGAGTTCTGTTGGCTTCTCGTATGCCTATGGGTATCTCTTTTTTTAGGTTAGGGAAGTTTTCTTCTATAATTTTGTTGAAGATATTTACTGGTCCTTTGAGCTGGGAGTCTTCACTCTCTTCTATACCTATTATCCTTAGGTTTGATCTTCTCATTGAGTCCTGGATTTCCTGTATGTTTTGGACCAGTAGCCTTTTCTGCTTTACATTATCTTTGACAGTTGAGTCAGTGATTTCTATGGAATCTTCTGCTCCTGAGATTCTCTCTTCCATCTCTTGTATTCTGTTGGTGAGGCTTGTATCTACAGCTCCTTGTCTCTTCTTTTGGTTTTCTATATCCAGGGTTGTTTCCATGTGTTCTTTCTTGATTGCTTCTATTTCCATTTTTAATTCCTTCAACTGTTTGATTGTGTTTTCCTGGAATTCTTTCAGGGATTTTTGCGATTCCTCTTTGTAGGCTTCTACTTGTTTATTAATGTTTTCCTGTGTTTCCCTAAGGGAGTTCTTCATGTTTTTCTTGAAGTCCTCCAGCATCATGATCAAATATGATTTTGAAACTAGATCTTGCTTTTCTGGTGTGTTTGGATATTCCATGTTTGTTTTGGTGGGAGAATTGGGCTCCGATGATGCCATGTAGTCTTGGTTTCTGTTGCTTGGGTTCCTGCGCTTGCCTCTCGCCATCAGATTATCTCCAGTGTTACTTTGTTCTGCTATTTCTGACAGTGGCTACACTGTCCTATAAGCCTGTGTGTCAGGAGTGCTGTAGACCTGTTTTCCTCTCTTTCAGTCAGTTATGGGGACAGAGTGTTCTGCTTTCGGGCATGTAGTTTTTCCTCTCTACAGGTCTTCAGCTGTTCCTGTGGGCCTGTGTCTTGAGTTCACCAGGCAGCTTTCTTGCAGCAGAAAAGTTGGTCTTACCTGTGGTCCCGAGGCTCAAGTTCGCTCGTGGGGTGCTGCCCACGGGCTCTCTGCAGCGGCAGCAACCAGGAAGATATGCGCCGCCCCTTCCGGGAGCTTCAGTGCACCAGGGTTCCAGATGGCCTTTGGTGTTTTCCTCTGGCGTCCAAGATGTGTATGTAGAGTGCAGTCTCTTCTGGTTTCCCAGGCTTGTCTGCCTCTCTGAGGGTTTAGCTCTCCCTCCCACGGGATTTGGGTGCAGAGAACTGTTTATCCGGTCTGTTTCCTTCAGGTTATGGCGGTGTCTCAGGCAGGGGTCCCGCTGCTCCTGGGCCCTCCCCCTCGGGAGCCCTGAGGCCTTATACAGTTTCCTCTTGGGCCAGGGATGTGGGCAGGGGTGGGCAGTGTTGGTGGTCTCTTCCGCTCTGCAGCCTTAGGAGTGCCCACCTGACCAGGCGGTGAGGTCTCTTTCCCTCGGGGTCTGGGAGCAGAGAGCTGCTGCGGGCCGGGATTCGCGGGTGTGGGACTTCCGGTAAACACAGTACGTGCCTGGTCCTAGAGGAATTCTGCCTCTGTGTCCCGATTTCACCAGGCAGCTTTCTTGCAGCAGACAAGTTGGTCTTATCTGTTGTCCCGAGGCTCAAGTTCGCTCGTGGGGTGCTGCCCACGGGCTCTCCGACAATGTTCTTCAGTATTGCAGTCTTCCCATTTGTATCAAGTATATTACTGGAAAATATGATACAGCATTTAAAAGTAAACAAAAGTTAAGTGACTATCCTCATTGAACCTTATGACATGCTTGAAATATGTACCATTTTCATAATTGAAATTATAGGAGACACCGCCCAGATCTGAAGGGACCCGGTCAACAACTCCCTGCACCCAAATCCCATGAGAGGGGGAGCCTAACCTTCAGAGGGGCAGACACACCTGGGAAGCCAGAAGAGACTACACACTACCCACACTTCTGACTCAAGAGGATAACATCTAACAATCTGGGACCCCTGTGTACATGGGCCCGAGAAAAGGTGGAGCAGGCCGTTCTGGTTGCCGCCATCACGGAGAGTTAGAGCACAGCCCCTCAGGAGCAACTTCAGGCCTGAGACCAGAGGTAAGACTAACTTTTCTGCTCCAAATGACCTGCCCGGTGGACTCAGGACACAAGCCCACAGGAACAGATGAAGACCAGTAGACAGGAAAAACTACACTCCTGAAAGCAGAACACTCTGTTCACATAACTGGCTGAAAGAAATCAGGAAAACAGGTCTACAGCACTCATGATACACAGTCCTATAAGACGGTCTAGCCACTTTCAGAAATAACAGAATAAGGTGACACCAGAGACAACCTGATGGTGAGAGACAAGAGCAGGAACCCAAGCAACAGAAACTAAGACTACACTGCATCATCAGAGCCCAATTCTTCCACCAACGTAAACACTGAGCATCCAAACACACCAGAAAAGCAAGATCTTGATTTTAAATCACATTTGCTCATGATGATGGAGGACTTCAGGAAAGATATAAAGAACTCCCTTAGAGAAATGCAGGAAAACATAAACAAACAAGTAGAAGCCTATAGAGAGGAATCACAAAAATCCCTGAAATAATTAGGAGAAAGTGACAAGAATACCTTTCTGAGTTTGAGGCCAACTAGTCCACATAATGAGCTTTGGAACATCCCTGCCTTTGTAGAGAAATACTGGCTTAAAACAAACAAAACTCAAAAATTTATAAAGAAACCAAAACAAAGAGCAAATATGAAATCCAGTCCATCAAGAGAATGGTGTTAACTATAAAAATATGAAGTTATTTAGAGAGTTCATTGTCACAGGACATAGAAACCTTTGGTGACCATGTGGTCAAAGCAAAGATGTTTATGTCTTTTAAAAAAGAGGAGTAATGGAGTATTTTCATCTCATATGTTATATGACATAGTTTGCAAGAGGACAGTTTTCTCTGTGGTATCCAAGTTTGGTTCCCAGTATCTACATCAGTTGACTCAGATCTACTTATGATTCCAGATCCAAGAAATTTGATGCTTTTTTTCTGCCTTCCTTAGCTACTAGGTATACAAACAGTATAAAGACATGTATGTGACTCCATATTGTGAAAAAGGTTTTTCTCATGGATAAATTTTTTAATTAAAATTAATTTGATTTAATTGCATTTTTTATTGTGTTTGTCAAGTACCTTTTAGGTACCTGCAGAATCCAGAAGGAAGTATAGAATATTTTGAGCTGTCTTGTGGGGTGCTGGAAATCAAAGCAAGATCATGTGGATATTAGATTAGTTGTATTCCCTCAAAGGAAATAGAAGATTGGTATCATCAGATTTTAGCTGAGACTTGGTGCTTATGAAAGTTCTGAGCCTAAATGTCAACAATATGAGAGAGGAGTAAAAAGAATGTTCAGGAGAGAAACTGACAATACCCATCTCTAAAAGGTGGCTGACTGCTTAACCAATGCCACAAGACTAAGTTAATCTGAAACATGTTAATAGGTAGGATTAGAGAGGCCAAAAGGATACAAACAGGTCATTTGTACCAAAGTGGAGTTTATACCTACTGTAAAGGGAGGGAAGCGAATCTGCATCTGAATACTCTGAACATCTTAATATATTGCTTTCCTGCTTCCTGCAAATCACTCAGATAAGAGCTGAATATGTTAGTAACTCCAGATGATACTGAGGTTGTCATGCATTCTAAGATTTTAACTGAAGCTACTCTAAGGCTGGAATAATCTGGCATTTAAAAAGACCTGTGGAGAGTGAAGGGAAAGTAAGGGACAGAGGTTTGGTTGTAAAAGCCAGAGCATCAACAGGCCAGAAGGCAATGTGGAGAATGGACCTAAGGCCAAAGCTGGCTCATACAGACCTCTCTATATATCCACTCATCTTTTCTAGGCCAGCCCCTTGAGTTTGTTAACTCTTTAATTTTTCTTGGCAATTACATTGTTCCTGTCAGTCACAGTGACATGCAGAAACCTACTTGGCCATTTCCTCCTGGAGTTTAAAGCTAGCAAGTCGGACACTGCCATCTCAGTAAACTACTTAGTGGACAGAAATAAGGATGTACTAAAGAGACATGCCTCTTCTTTTTCTTTGAACTAGTAAAACAGTGGCCACCATGGACTTGCAATTACCCAGGAATCGCTTTCTGTTAAAAAAAATCCTAAGTCATATTGAGGTGAATGTCCCCGCTGAAGAAACATTCAACCTTATGTCTTGCAGGAGAGAGCATTGCTGTCTACAGGTAAATGTTTCATAGATAGGGAAACATCTTCCTAAAACTTGGTTAGATTAAATAAATGTACATAACTCTTGCAATCCCTCTTAATCAGGTAGGACGATACCATTATATTAGTTAACTCACATTTTGATCACTGTTCCAATTTAGTCATAGTGAATAAATTACTTTTATTTCTTTTGGTTTCTTTCATTTCTTATTGAACATTCTCACTATGAATCACTATGAATCCCTTATTTTTTTTTTTTTATTAACTTGAGTATTTCTTACATACATTTCAAGTGTTATTCCCTTTCCCGGTTTCCGGGCAAACATCCCCCTCCCCCCTCCCCTTCCTTGTGGGTGTTCCCCTCCCAACCCTCCCCCCATTGCCGCCCTCCCCCCATAGTCTAGTTCACTGGGGGTTCAGACTTAGCAGGACCCAGGGCTTCCCCTTCCACTGGTGCTCTTACTAGGATATTCATTGCTACCTATGGGGTCAGAGTCCAGGGTCAGTCCATGTATAGTATTTAGGTAGTGGCTTAGTTCCTGGAAGCTCTGGTTGCTTGACATTGTTGTACTTTTGGGGTCTCAAGCCCCTTCAAGCTCTTCCAGTTCTTTCTCTGATGCCTTCAACGGGGGACTTATTCTCAGTTCAGTGGTTTGCTGCTGGCATTCGCCTCTGTATTTGCTGTATTCTGGCTGTGTCTCTCAGGAGCGATCTACATCCGGCTCCTGTCGGTCTGCACTTCTTTGCTTCATCCATCTTGTCTAATTGGGTGGCTGTATATGTATGGGCCACATGTGGGGCAGGATCTGAATGGGTGTTCCTTCAGTCTCTGTTTTAATCTTTGCCTCTTCCTTCCTTGCCAAGGGTATTCTTTTTCCTCATTTAAAGAAGGAGTGAAGCATTCACATTTTGATCATCCGTCTTGAGTTTCGTTTGTTCTAGGGATCTAGGGTAATTCAAGCATTTGGGCTAAAAGCCAGTTATTTTTTTTTTTTATTAACTTGAGTATTTCTTATATATATTTCGAGTGTTATTCCCTTTCCCGGTTTCCGGGCAAACATCCCCCTCCCCCCTCCCCTTCCTTATGGGTGTTCCCCTCCCAACCCTCCCACCATTGCCGCCCTCCCCCCATAGACTAGTTCACTGGGGGTTCAGTCTTAGCAGGACCCAGGGCTTCCCCTTCCACTGGTGCTCTTACTAGGATATTCATTGCTACCTATGGGGTCAGAGTCCAGGGTCAGTCCATGTATAGTCTTTAGGTAGTGGCTTAGTCCCTGGAAGCTCTGGTTGCTTGGCATTGTTGTACTTTTGGGGTCTCGAGCCCCTTCAAGCTCTTCCAGTTCTTTCTCTGATTCCTTCAATAGGGGACCTATTCTCAATTCAGTGGTTTGCTGCTGGCATTCGCCTCTGTATTTGCTGTATTCTGGCTGTGTCTCTCAGGAGCGATCTACATCCGGCTCCTGTCGGTCTGCACTTCTTTGCTTCATCCATCTTGTCTAATTGGGTGGCTGTATATGTATGGGCCAAATGTGGGACAGGCTCTGAATGGGTGTTCCTTCAGTCTCTGTTTTAATCTTTGCCTCTCCCTTCCCTGCCAAGGGTATTCTTTTTCCTCATTTAAAGAAGGAGTGAAGCATTCACATTTTGATCATCCGTCTTGAGTTTCCTTTGTTCTAGGGATCTAGGGTAATTCAAGCATTTGGGCTAATAGCCACTTATCAATGAGTGCATACCATGTATGTCTTTCTGTGATTGGGTTAGCTCACTCAGGATGATATTTTCCAGTTCCAACCATTTGCCTACGAATTTCATAAACTCGTTGTTTTTGATAGCTGAGTAGTATTCCATTGTGTAGATGTACCACATTTTCTGTATCCATTCCTCTCTTGAAGGGCATCTGGGTTCTTTCCAGCTTCTGGCTATCATAAATAAGGCTGCGATGAACATAGTGGAGCACGTGTCTCTTTTATATGTTGAGGCATCTTTTGCGTATATGCCCAAGAGAGGTATAGCTGGATCCTCAGGCAGTTCAATGTCCAATTTTCTGAGGAACCTCCAGACTGATTTCCAGAATGGTTTTACCAGTCTGCAATCCCACCAACAATGGAGGAGTGTTCCTCTTTCTCCACATCCTCGCCAGCATCTGCTGTCACCTGAGTTTTTGATCTTAGCCAATCGCACTGGTGTGAGGTGAAATCTCAGGGTTGTTTTGATTTGCATTTCCCTTATGACTAAAGATGTTGAACATTTCTTTAGGTGTTTCTCAGCCATTCAGCATTCCTCAGCTGTGAATTCTTTGTTTAGCTCTGAACCCCATTTTTTAATAGGGTTATTTGTTTCCCTGCGGTCTAACTTCTTGAGTTCTTTGTATATTTTGGATATAAGGCCTCTATCTGTTGTAGGATTGGTAAAGATCTTTTCCCAATCTGTTGGTTGCCGTTTTGTCCTAACCACAGTGTCCTTTGCCTTACAGAAGCTTTGCAGTTTTATGAGATCCCATTTGTCGATTCTTGATCTTAGAGCATAAGCCATTGGTGTTTTGTTCAGGAAATTTTTTCCAGTGCCCATGTGTTCCAGATGCTTCCCTAGTTTTTCTTCTATTAGTTTGAGTGTGTCTGCTTTGATGTGGAGGTCCTTGATCCACTTGGACTTAAGCTTTGTACAGGGTGATAAGCATGGATCGATCTGCATTCTTCTACATGTTGCCCTCCAGTTGAACCAGCACCATTTGCTGAAAATGCTATCTTTTTTCCATTGGATGGTTTTGGCTCCTTTGTCAAAAATCAAGTGACCATAGGTGTGTGGGTTCATTTCTGGGTCTTCAATTCTATTCCATTGGTCTATCTGTCTGTCTCTGTACCAATACCATGCAGTTTTTATCACTATTGCTCTGTAATACTGCTTGAGTTCAGGGATAGTGATTCCCCCTGAAGTCCTTTTATTGTTGAGGATAGCTTTAGCTATCCTGGGTTTTTTGTTATTCCAGATGAATTTGCAAATTGTTCTGTCTAACTCTTTGAAGAATTGGATTGGTATTTTGATGGGGATTGCATTGAATCTGTAGATTGCTTTTGGTAAAATGGCCATTTTTACTATATTAATCCTGCCAATCCATGAGCATGGGAGATCTTTCCATCTTCTGAGGTCTTCTTCAATTTCTTTCCTCAGTGTCTTGAAGTTCTTATTGTACAGATCTTTTACTTGCTTGGTTAAAGTCACACCGAGGTACTTTATATTATTTGGGTCTATTATGAAGGGTGTCGTTTCCCTAATTTCTTTCTCGGCTTGTTTCTCTTTTGTATAGAGGAAGGCAACTGATTTATTTGAGTTAATTTTATACCCAGCCACTTTGCTGAAGTTGTTTATCAGCTTTAGTAGTTCTCTGGTGGAACTTTTGGGATCACTTAAATATACTATCATGTCATCTGCAAATAGTGATATTTTGACCTCTTCTTTTCTGATCTGTATCCCTTTGATCTCCTTTTGTTGTCTGATTGCTCTGGCTAGAACTTCAAGAACTATATTGAATAAGTAGGGAGAAAGTGGGCAGCCTTGTCTAGTCCCTGATTTTAGTGGGATTGCTTCAAGTTTCTCTCCATTTAGTTTAATGTTAGCAACTGGTTTTCTGTATATGGCTTTTACTATGTTTAGGTATGGGCCTTGAATTCCTATTCTTTCCAGGACTTTTATCATGAAGGGGTGTTGAATTTTGTCAAATGCTTTCTCAGCATCTAATGAAATGATCATGTGGTTCTGTTCTTTCAGTTTGTTTATATAATGGATCACGTTGATGGTTTTCCATATATTAAACCATCCCTGCATGCCTGGGATGAAGCCTACTTGATCATGGTGGATGATTGTTTTGATGTGCTCTTGAATTCTGTTTGCCAGAATTTTATTGAGTATTTTTGCGTCGATATTCATAAGGGAAATTGGTCTGAAGTTCTCTTTCTTTGTTGTGTCTTTGTGTGGTTTAGGTATAAGAGTAATTGTAGCTTCGTAGAAGGAATTCGGTAGGGCTCCATCAATTTTGTTTCAATTTTGTGGAATAGTTTGGATAATATTGGTATGAGGTCTTCTATGAAGGTTTGATAGAATTCTGCACTAAACCCATCTGGACCTGGGCTCTTTTTGGTTGGGAGACCTTTAATGACTGCTTCTATTTCCTTAGGAGTTATGGGGTTGTTTAACTGGTTTATCTGTTCCTGATTTAACTTTGATACCTGGTATCTGTCTAGGAAATTGTCCATTTCCTGAAGATTTTCAAATTTTGTTGAATATAGGTTTTTATAGTAAGATCTGATGATTTTTTGAATTTCCTCTGAATCTGTAGTTATGTCTCCCTTTTCATTTCTGATTTTGTTAATTTGGACGCACTCTCTGTGTCCTCTCGTTAGTCTGGCTAAGGGTTTATCTATCTTGTTGATTTTCTCAAAGAACCAACTTTTGGTTGTGTTGATTCTTTCTATGGTCCTTTTTGTTTCTACTTGGTTGATTTCAGCTCTGAGTTTGATTATTTCCTGCCTTCTCCTCCTCCTGGGTGTATTTGCTTCTTTTTGTTCTAGAGCTTTTAGGTGTGCTGTCAAGCTGCTGACATATGCTCTTTCCTGTTTCTTTCTGCAGGCACTCAGCGCTATGAGTTTTCCTCTTAGCACAGCTTTCATTGTGTCCCATAAGTTTGAGTATGTTGTATCTTCATTTTCATTAAATTCTAAAAAGTTTTTAATTTCTTTCTTTATTTCTTCCTTGACCAGGTTATCATTGAGTAGAGCATTGTTCAAGTTCCACGTATATGTGGGCATTCTTCCCTTATTGTTATTGAAGACCATTTTTAGGCCGTGGTGGTCCGATAGCACGCATGGGATTATTTCTATCTTTTTGTACCTGTTGAGGCCCGTTTTTTGACCAATTATATGGTCAATTTTGGAGAAAGTACCATGAGGAGCTGAGAAGAAGGTATATCCTTTTGCTTTAGGATAGAATGTTCTATAAATATCCGTTAAGTCTATTTGGCTCATGACTTCTCTTAGTCTGTCGACATCACTGTTTATTTTCTGTTTCCATGATCTGTCCATTGATGAGAGTGGGGTGTTAAAATCTCCCACTATTATTGTGTGAGGTGCAATGTGTGTTTTGAGCTTTAGTAAGGTTTCTTTTACGTATGTAGGTGCCCTTGTATTTGGGGCATAGATATTTAGGATTGAGAGTTCATCTTGGTGGATTTTTCCTTTGATGAATATGAAGTGTCCTTCCTTATCTTTTTTGATGACTTTTAGTTGGAAATTGATTTTATTTGATATTAGAATGGCTACTCCAGCTTGCTTCTTCTGACCATTTGCTTGGAAAGTTGTTTTCCAGCCTTTCACTCTGAGGTAGTGTCTGTCTTTGTCTCTGAGGTGTGTTTCCTGTAGGCAGCAGAATACAGGGTCCTCGTTGCGTATCCAGTTTGTTAATCTATGTCTTTTTATTGGGGAGTTGAGGCCATTGATATTGATAGATATTAAGGAATAGTGATTATTGTTTCCCTTTATATTCATATTTGGATGTGAGGTTATGTTTGTGTGCTTTCATTCTCTTTGTTTTGTTGCCAAGACGATTAGTTTCTTGCTTCTTCTAGGGTATAGCTTGCCTCCTTATGTTGGGCTTTACCATTTATTATCCTTTGTAGTGCTGGATTTGTAGAAAGATATTGTGTAAATTTGGTTTTGTCATGGAATATCTTGGTTTCTCCATCAATGTTAATTGAGAGTTTTGCTGGATACAGTAACCTGGGCTGGCATTTGTGTTCTCTTAGGGTCTGTACGACATCAGTCCAGGATCTTCTGGCCTTCATAGTTTCTGGCGAGAAGTCTGGTGTGATTCTGATAGGTCTCCCTTTATATGTTACTTGACCTTTTTCCCTTACTGCTTTTAATATTCTTTCTTTATTTTGTGCGTTTGGTGTTTTGACTATTATGTGACGGGAGGTGTTTCTTTTCTGGTCCAATCTATTTGGATTTCTGTAGGCTTCTTGTATGCCTATGGGTATCTCTTTTTTTAGGTTAGGGAAGTTTTCTTCTGTCCCACGCGCGACTTTCCGCCGGCAAGAAGCACGCGAGACATAGAAATTCTTGCTATGAGTGATACTTTATTCCTATCTCATGGAGAAGCCCCGCGCGCCGGCTAGGTGCGCCTATTTAACCCTCGCGCACGCATCCACACCTGATTGGTTGCTTACTCATGACCTCATCAGGCACGCCCCGGAATGGGCAAAGACCTGGCACGAAGGCACTCTTGCACATGCGCACACAGTTAATCTCCGGATAGGGAGTCGGCTGGCGTGGAGGCTAGCGCCATCTTGTCTGACCTGGCCTTCCACGTGGGGCGCAGTGGAAGCCAGCACCATCTAGTGGTGGCGAATGTTATTGCGGCCCTCTACATCTCACCCTTATAATTTATATAATTTTATAGCAATCATGATCACCCTATCGCGTGCAATGAGGAAACCTCAGCGATGTGCAAGGGCTGATCAAAGGAACACTGAGTCTCTCTCAATCGCAGTGCAATGGATCCACAGATCCATGGGGTGCAAGATCAGAGAACTCAGATACAGAGAGTATCCCTCTCCTCCCAGTGCAATGGACCCACAGGTCCATGGGGTGCAGGAGCAGGGAACTCAGATACAGAGTAAGTCCTGAGCAAGATAACCAAATTCCAGGTGAGGCCCTTTGTACAATGGCCACAAGTGCTTGAGTGATAACGGCCTTATCACGTTACTGTTGAGATCTGAGTTTGTAAACCAACCATGGTATGAATACTGATCCACAGCATAGGGCTGCATCAAACAGAGCCACTCCCGATAAGTAGTGGGCACCTCATATGGTCCTCTTCAGCTGTTACCACCAAGGACCGTGGTCAAGCCGCTCTTATAATAAAATTTTGAATTCCCAATTGTTAGTAACTACTCCAGAAAGTTCACCCACTGTACTTGTCTAACAATAGATTGGGGGAGGATAACTCCAGACACTGCAGACACAATGTCTGCAGCAGTAATGGCTGCTACAATAGCAGCGAAAGTGTTAAGGTCTTTTCCAGGACAGTTCAGGATCAGTCATTCTTCTCTGGAACAACCAGCAGACAATGGAACCATTTCTGAGATCTGTATAACCAGGACAGAGTTCTCCAGTCACTGTAGCTTTACACAGGTAGCTTTCTGTGAAGCTACAGTCTGTAAAATGACAACACCAGTTACCAGTTAAGGCAGCAAGAGTCACCAGGGAAATGAAAGGACAGGGGTAACAGCTGGAGTCCAGTCTTCTCCAGGAAGCAGCAGTGTATAGAGTCTGAGCGTAGGCCACAGTGGGATGGAAACACACGCAGCGGTAACACTGACTGTAGCAACGGCAAAATCTCTGTGATGACAAAGGATGAAGGGGAATCTTCTATATTCCTCTCAGGGCAGAGGAATGACTCCAGGGACCCGAACCAGGAGAGCTGAATAACCAGGATCAGCAAGTCTCAGCAACCACCCAGGCAGCTGGCACACTCTTGTAGCATCCTGTAGAAAAAACACAAACATTCCCTCTTCCCCATATAAAATATCTGGACAGGAACATGTCAATAAGTGGATCTCTCTATTTCACCTAGGCAGAAGTATGCCTAGTTGTAGGGTGCCATAAACTTTGGCATCCAAATTTTTAAAATTGAAATAAAAGGAGCATTATTTAGCATACAGGGATAACTCCCCCTTTTTATTTATAAAGATATAGTAAAGATATTATTTATTAAGGTAAGTCCTCGAGGATTAAGTTGAGGACACTGAGCACTTGTATTTATAAATTAACTTGTATACCAAATTATTGTCTCTAGCATAATTGTATTGGATATATAAAGAATGAGATTTTTTGACTAACTGTTCTTATGTAAGGCCTATAATCTGTCTGGAATCTTGTCCTCCCTTGTTAAGGAGCCCAGGCAATCTAGTTTGAGTTTTTAAATGTACTATAAAGGAAAAGTATTTAGTGTTCTTAACCACTAAGCCATTTCTCTAGCACCTCACAAACTTTATTTACCTAAACATAAGCATTAATTAGAAATGTCAAATCTTGTAAATATTGTCCAGATTCAGTCTTACTAGAAATCTCTGAGCTGGCAGGGTGAGGCTGGGAATTGAAAGTAAGCAAATGGAGTCTTCCTCTTTTCCTGAGGGTGTGTTATCAACCCCATTACCATTTTTAAAGAGCTGGGTCTATGGTTTTGTTTAGTTGTCTGAGCCAGAGCACTGAAAGGACAGTGAGTTATCAGACAATTTACACTGAAATCACTCACTGACTTTAAGTAGAAAACCTGTCTCCAATAAAGCATTAAGTAATAGAAATCAATTGTAAACCACAAACCACCCAATGACTATCAGTATATGAAGTGAAAGCTTGATTTTTAACATTTAAAAACAGCGGCTAAAGCATTGAATTTAATAATCTGTGTTGAAGCAATAGAAATTCAAGAGAATAAACAAGTGATCCAATCATACCTGTAGCCTTTTTATTAGATGAACCACCTATAAATGTACTAAGCGCATTTCCTATGGGTTGTACGCACAAATATGTAGGAAGTACAAAAGCATGTAAAGAGTAAAATTATCAATTTTGTCTGAAAAATTTGTATATGTAATAGGCCAAATATCAGTATTTAGTAATAACCAATTAACTGTTGTTTGGAATAAGATATGTTTTACCAGGTTTCTATTTAAAATACTTCCATGACTCTAGTCCACAACTCTGTACTAACACAGCTGAAGCTTTATCTCCAATGTGCATAACAAAGACCTAAGTCCTCTGGTAAGGTGAGGTACTTAGCCAATTAACATATCTTTAGAAGCTTAAAATTAGCTTCAAATATTCTTATCCAGAGTAGTGTAACAGCTACTCCCCAAATATTAAAGCTCATTTTGAGAGCAAAGGTTTGTAATAAAAATTTCCATATACATTGAAAGATTTAAGTTCTAACTTCTTACACTGAAGAAGCAACAAAATTATATAATATAAGGCTGTTAGCCATTCTTAATGATATCACTTTATGGGCTCTCTAAAACTATAAGCAAGCTCACGAAATGAAAACTCACAATTGTTATGATGAAAACAAATTGTATAAAATCAATCCTCTAAATCTGTCTTGAAATGGCAGTTGGAGTAAGGAAACTGGCTGTAATGTTCTCACAAGTTCTAAAACCTCATCAGTCCTTTATAAATCCTGTAACAATCTCTACCTGTTTGATTTTTCCTTAATTAAAAATAAGTTTGAGTTAGTCAATGTAACACTGGCAATCCTAAATCACAATCTTTAAGTTCTCTTTGTAACACCAGAACACAGCCACGAGGTCACCTGAATTCTGAGTACGTGACTAGGCAGCTGTTCTCTGGGCAGTGGAAATTAGCATTAAAATACAGATAACTTCTGGGCAAGCCACAGCTTTGGAAAGCAAAACTCAACCCCCAACAAACAATCTAGTCTCCAAGGCACCCCAGGTCTATCTATTATGTTACAAAGTTTGACTGTCAATTCTTACTTTTGGATGCACAATGGTGTGGTCTCCAATACCTCAACAAGGGACAATGTCCTAAATTCTTTTAGAAGCCTGGTTTCTAGGATAAGAGTTCCATAAAAATATTACCTCAATTTAGACCTGTTTCCCTAGGTTGGCTCATGTCACATGTTATCTAGAATGACTCCATCCAGATTACCAGCTTTATGTCAACTTTCTGTTACCAATATTATACCCTTATAACCATATCTAATAACTTGAAAGCCAATAGTCCACAACCAAGGCAAGCAGAGCATATTTATACATTTAAAACCAATGAGAAACAAAATTGAAGTGGCTACACCTATCTTTAATATTTAGACCAAACATCATTTTTACCCTTTTACCTATGATTTTAAGAGAAGAACCTTGTCACCTGTTGAGTCAAGTAATAAGTTAGGGATTTTTTTTTTTAAGAGAAAGAGCTATCAACTCTTGTATGAAGAAGCTGTTGGCGCTTTTAAGATCAGCCCGTGTAGACGCTCAGCCAGCCTCTAAGCAGGTCCTCCAGCTAATCTAGACACCTGGCTCCAGGCACAGGGCTTCAAAAACCTGATTGAAACTTTTTTATTCATTTGTTCCTTTTTGAAACGAGTTTAAACCAAGTCAAGGTGCGCACGACCAGCAGATAAAGTTTTTACCATTTTTTCTTTTGAACATGAAACATAAAACTTTTAGACAATGAGAAACAAAAACCACAGACATACACTGACAGACATGGGAACATCCTGGTGCACCAGAGACAAACAATAGACAAAGAGGGGAAAAAGCCAGATGGTGTTCACGGCGACTATCCACTCGAGTGGAGCTGATATGGGTGATGGATTGTCTCAATTCCTGGACTAGTCCACCAACGTGTTGAAACCCAATTCTGTAAGACACTGAGAGATAGCTGAGCAGTACGACCGACATTCGCCAATGGTATGGAAGTGAAACACAGCCCTGAGTATTTTTACTCACAACCCAATTACATTAACTCTATCAGGCTGTGCACGGGCACTGAGATGTCCTTTTGTTTGATTCTCCTGAATAAATTTTCAGGCGGTCTGCCTCTATCAAATCTGATCAGTATGACTCTGTAAAGCTGTCGCGTCAGCACCCGGACGCCGCAGCGTCCCCAGAGCCGGCGCGGGAGCTTAATTACACCTTTCATAAGCACTAAGACAAAGTTTTTCTCCCAAAATACTGTGTTCTGTTTATCTCCTCCCTTCTCACCCGGGGCATTCTTTCCCCAATTTTTCACCCCTGGCGGTGGTAAGACCGCAGGGGGGCCAGGTGCTTGAGATCGATCAGGATCCTTTTCTCCTTGCAACTTTTCACTAGCCTCCGTTTCTGACCCTTTGTCGTCTCGCCCTTCCCCCAACACTCTCCGCTTTGCTGTTATAGCTGGGCAGTTCCCACGTGACCTCTGACGCCGTTTGGCGGTAGCTAGAAACTCAAAGGTCAATAGAAAAAGCCCGAGGGTTGCCAGAGCAACCACAGCGGCACCTGCCGCGTCCGGCAGGGGACTGAGTTGGAGCAGATCAAGGCTAGCCATGGTCTCTCAGAGTATTTTACCTGTATTCCATAGCTTCTGAATTTCTTCCGTGAAACGGAGGCCTCTCGTAGCGCCGGCGATGTTTTTGTCCCGGGTTTCTCGGCACCAAATGTCCCACGCGCGACTTTCCGCCGGCAAGAAGCACGTGAGACATAGAAATTCTTGCTATGAGTGATACTTTATTCCTATCTCATGGAGAAGCCCCGCGCGCCGGCTAGGCGCGCCTATTTAACCCTCGCGCACGCATCCACACCTGATTGGTTGCTTACTCATGACCTCATCAGGCACGCCCCGGAATGGGCAAAGACCTGGCACGAAGGCACTCTTGCACATGCGCACACAGTTAATCTCCGGATAGGGAGTCGGCTGGCGTGGAGGCTAGCGCCATCTTGTCTGACCTGGCCTTCCACGTGGGGCGCAGTGGAAGCCAGCACCATCTAGTGGTGGCGAATGTTATTGCGGCCCTCTACATTCTTCTATGATTTTGTTGAAGATATTTACTGGTCCTTTGAGGTGGGAGTCTTCACTCTCTTCTATACCTATTATCCTTAGGTTTGATCTTCTCATTGAGTCCTGGATTTCCTGTATGTTTTGGACCAGTAGCTTTTTCCGCTTTACATTATCTTTGACAGTTGAGTCAATGATTTCTATGGAATCTTCTGCTCCTGAGATTCTCTCTTCCATCTCTTGTATTCTGTTGGTGAAGCTTGTATCTACAGCTCCTTGTCTCTTCTTTTGGTTTTCTATATCCAGGGTTGTTTCCATGTGTTCTTTCTTGATTGCTTCTATTTCCATTTTTAATTCCTTCAACTGTTTGACTGTGTTTTCCTGGAATTCTTTCAGGGATTTTTGTGTCTCCTCTCTATGGGCTTCTACTTTTTTATTTATGTTTTCCTGGAATTCTTTCATGGATTTTTGAGATTCTTTCAGGCATTTTTGCGATTCCTCTCTGTAGGCTTCTACTTGTTCTCTAAGGGAGTTCTTCATGTCTTTCTTGAAGTCCTCCAGCATCATGATCAAATATGATTTTGAGACTAGATCTTGCTTTTCTGGTGTGTTTGGATATTCCGTGTTTGCTTTGGTGGGAGAATTGGGCTCCGATGGTGCCATGTAGTCTTGGTTTCTGTTGCTTGGGTTCCTGCCCTTGCCTCTCGCCATCAGATTATCTCTAGTGTTACTTTGTTCTGCTATTTCTGACAGTGGCTAGACTGTCCTATAAGCCTGTGTGTCAGGAGTGCTGTAGACCTGTTTTCCTCTCTTTCAGTCAGTTATGGGGACAGAGTGTTCTGCTTTCTGGCATGTAGTTTTTCCTCTCTACAGGTCTTCAGCTGTTCCTGTGGGCCTGTGTCTTGAGTTCACCAGGCAGCTTTCTTGCAGCAGAAAAGTTGGTCTTACCTGTGGTCCTGGGGCTCAAGTTCGCTCGTGGGGTGCTGCCCACGGGCTCTCTGCAGCGGCAGCAACCAGGAAGACCTGTGCCGCCCCTTCCGGGAGCTTCAGTGCACCAGGGTTCCAGATGGTCTTTGGCTTTTTCCTCTGGCGTCCGAGATGTGTGTGCAGGGAGCAGTCTCTTCTGGTTTCCCAGGCTTGTCTGCCTCTCTGAAGGTTCAGCTCTCCCTCCCACGGGATTTGGGTGCAGAGAACTGTTTATCCGGTCTGTTTCCTTCAGATTCTGGTGGTGTCTCAGGCAGGGGTCCTGCCGCTCCTGGGCCCTCCCCCACGGGAGCCCAGAGGCCTTATACAGTTTCCTCTTGGGCCAGGGATGTGGGCAGGGGTGAGCAGTGTTGGTGGTCTCTTCCGCTCTGCAGCCTCAGGAGATGAATCCCTTATTGACCTGGAAATTAATTCATAGACTAAGCTGTTCTAGAACATCGAAGAAGTCTGCCCAGTTTGCTTGCAGATAACTGCTTTATAGGTCAGCATGCCACAGCTATATAGATTGGTTCCTGTAATTTTCTTAAATGGATGAGTGTCTTCACCTGAATGGTTAGGGTAACCAGGACAAATTGTCTTGTCCTAATTGCAGTAAGAAGAAGGCTCTCATGAAATGCAGCCCCCCTGTCTTTTTTTTTTTTTTTATTAACTTGAGTATTTCTTATATACATTTCGAGTGTTATTCCCTTTCCAGGTTTCTGGGCAAACCTCCCCCTCCCCCCTCCCCTTCTTTATGGGTGTTCCCCTCCTCATCCTCCCCCCATTGCTGCCCTCCCCCCAACAATCTAGTTCACTGGGGGTTCAGTCTTAGCAGGACCCAGGGCTTCCCCTTCCACTGGTGCTCTTACTAGGATTTTCATTGCTACCTATGAGGTCAGAGTCCAGGGTCAGTCCATGTATAGTCTTTAGGTAGTGGCTTAGTCCCTGGACGCTCTGGTTGCTTGGCATTGTTGTACATATGGGGTCTCGAGCCCTTTCAAGCTTTTCCAGTTCTTTCTCTGATTCCTTCAACGGCAGCCCTCCTGTCTTAATGTCCACTGTCCTGCAACTATGAGCAATATATTTTTTTCTTTATTATCAATTTTGTCTTAACTCATCAAAGGGCTAGTTCAGAGCTCTATCCTCATTTTACAGATGGTTAATCCCAGGCTCATGGAGGTAATGTGTTTAAATATAATTAAGTGTAGTTGCTCATATTATCTATCTGATTGTTCTATTGACTCACTGAATGAAGTTGAAAAGCAGCCTACAAACACATGAATGGTGGCAGAGACCTGCCCCTAATGGCACTTAGGAAATGTATGTAGGAGTTTCAAGATTTTAATCTTTCACAATCAGAGTGGTCAGTGAGGAGGAGGTACACAAAACCAAGAAATTCTGCAATTAATGCCCATAGTCCTCCCTAGAGCTTCAGAACTGCAGGCTTGTGGCTCTTGTAAGTGTTACCTCTGGTACTCAGGTTGATTCTGCCCCCTAGGCAATGAGATCCTATAGTAAATGGACACCTAAAGTTAGGGATAATGAGGTTTCCCAGTTATAGCTCAGAAGGCACAGCAAATTGTTTAAAATATCCAAAATTATAAGATATACTAATTGTTAATAAAATTGCATCAGAGCTATGGAATTACACAAAGAGTTTTGATAAACCATCCATTTATATTTCCTTGAAGTGTGAAATTTATATGTTTCATCATTTACATTGATTTGGGCTTTCCTCTAAGTGCTCTGCTTCACACTGACTGTGGCATTGGGTAGGAGAGTCACTTTACACACATCCTAACTGCTTTAATATTGCATATAGTCTAGAACTCCCACAAAGCTTCTGAAGTGACTAGTGAAAGCCATGAGACACCATTCCTGATTGCAAATTTCATTTTCCGTTGGTAACAGCTCCATGAAGTTACCATTTGGTTGTTTCCCTTTCTAACAAAAGCTATAATTTTATTTTATATTCTTATATAAGTTCAGCTCAATTATAGCAAATGTACAATTACAAAAATTCTCAAGGTATTTTTAAGCTAACCATTCCCTTTTGATTTCGGAGTATTACATGATTTCATAGAATTGATACAAGCAAGATTTTGGAAATATTTCATGAACATTAAATATATTTTTTAAAAAGTTGAGTATCTTTTGGACAATGGGAAGAAAAAGAAATTGGCATAGAAACAAATGGTTAGTAATATGAACAGTATTATTAGTTTATTGAGAAAGAAAAAGGTCCTGGGGAGAAAAGAATTTGGTTAGAGGAAAAGGAAACAGAAAAGATAACCTGAATTCTCATCTGATCTCTTCTTCCTCCTTCTTATTCATGTTTATGCAGGAAATTGTATGTTTAAATGAATGTTGGTAGATAGATATGTATATGTATATGTATATGTATATGTATATGTATAGGTATAGGCATAGATATAGATATAGATATAGATAGATGTATGTGTGCATATGATGTGTACCCATACATGTGGGGGACAGATGTTGCATTTCACCACTGTCATAGTAATGACATGTGAAGAGACTAAAAATTTAAAGAAAAAGTATTATTCCTAATGCATGATAGAAAAATGCATGGAGCAAATAATTTCTTAGAGAAAACATATCAGAGATTTTGGGTAGAATCTGGGGCTAGGTATTAACACCCAGAATTGCTTTTGTTTGTTTGTTTTTTTTTTTTTTTTTTGGTTCTTTTTTTCGGAGCTGGGGACCGAACCCAGGGCCTTGCGCTTCCTAGGTAAGCGCTCTACCACTGAGCTAAATCCCCAGCCCCCCAGAATTGCCTTTATTTATAACTTGTAGCTTTTGCTGGAAAAGCTTTCATAGCATATGTTTTATTCTGCTTCTGGTAGGCCCTCCACTTTCAAAAGATGGGCTTTAGGTCGGTGTAAATTTACACGACTATTTCAAGCGAAATCATTTTTAAAATTCCAGATTCCTTTGAGGCATAGCTGTAGTTGGAGGCCCAAGGCTAATAAATGATTCCAATACTCTCTGCATAATAAATATATTATATTGAATAATGTCTCAAAATTAAAATAAAACTAACATACAAATCAGTTGCTACCACCTTTGTACAAATGTGTTAATCCACTGTCTTAGTTAGGGGTTTACTACTCCAAACAGACACCATGAAGAAGGCAAGTCTGATAAAGGAAAACATTTAATTGTGGCTGGCTTACAGGTTCAGAGGTTTAGTCCATTATCATCAAGTCAGGAATATGCCGGCATCCAGCCAGGCATGGTGCAGAAGGAACCGGGAGTTCTACAAGTTTATTTGAATGCTGCTAACAGAATACTGACTTGCAGGAAGCTAGGACAAAGCCCATGCCCACAGTGACACACCTAATCCAATAGACCATGCCTATTCTAATGTTGTAAGACACCGCAGTGGGTTTACCTCAAGAGCCCAACTCACAGATCACAAATTGACAAATCGAATGATACAATAGCAAGAGGTTTGGTAATCCACGTATATGGGGTTGCTCATCCATGCAGGAAGAGGCCACCCCAAACCCCAAAAGCACACATCTTTTATTCTCTACAGAGGGCAGACTTCAGCAACAGGGTTAGCTGGCCTATTCTCCTTGGTGGAACACAGGACAAAGGATCTTTTCAGGTATTGACTGGTCTGCTCAAGGGGCTGTTCTTGGCTTAGTCAGTCACTTTCCTCATCCAGCCCTGCACCTGGCCTTGGAAAATCTCTGGAAAAGGGCTAAGTTGGCAAGTCCCTTAGAAGTGAGGAGGAACTGGGTGATTGGGCAGGGCCAGGATGACATCTTGTGGTTGTTCTCAGGATTTACCACAGGGAGGGATAGGTGGTTTTTCCAAGAACAGTTATCTTTGTTTTTTCCTAACTTATGGTAAGAATAGTCTGGTCATTCTTGACTCAACATCTTGATTACCAAAACTTTGTCATACCATTAAGCAACCTGAAGCCAGATGTATTTCTCAAAACCTTGATTTTACAATTTTGTTTTTCACTTCTATGAAACTATTTCTTCACTAACAGCACAATATGATCTAATAGTGCCACTCTCTGACAGAGCATATACAAACCATCACATTCTTCTTCCTTGGTCACATAGGCTTGTTCAAACACATGCGTCTGTGGGGCCATATCTAGCCATAGCATAATAAAAAGGTACATTTAGTCAAACTTCCAAAGTCCCCAGAGTCTATAGCAGTATCAACAATGTTAAAAGTCCAAAGTTCAAAGTCTCTTCTGAGATCCATCCAATCAATTAAGTATAATCCCCAAATCAAGACAGGACACCCTATGCAAACTCCAAACTCTGTATCTCCATGTCTGATGTCAAAGCAGTTTCCAAATCTCCAACTCCTTTTTCATGGTTGACTGCAACAAACTTCGTTTCCTGGGCTGGTTCCATTCCCTGTTAACGACTTTCCTCAAAAGATATCCTGTGGCTCCTGAATCTTGAAAAGCTTGAGGTCTCCAAGGTAACTTCAATGTTACAACTTCTCGTTTCAATGTCTGGGAATCACACATGATGGTGTCCCATCTCCAGCTCTGTCCTTGGTAGCACTCTAAGCTCAAGTTGACTCCCCTCTGCTACCACTGTTGTTCTTGGTGATTATCCTATGGCACTGACATCTGCAATCCAATGAGCAGGACTTCCACT
Organism: Rattus norvegicus; assembly: GCF_036323735.1. Lineage (NCBI taxonomy): Eukaryota > Metazoa > Chordata > Mammalia > Rodentia > Muridae > Rattus > Rattus norvegicus. The sequence goes on from NC_086020.1 coordinate 86,674,418, forward strand.
GCAGGTAGGCTTCACCAGTAGCCTATTCTAGACTCCCTTCATGGTGCCAAGCCTTAAATCCTTTCCAAGACACCTTCAGTCCTAGACCATCAACTATAACTGAGGGTGTATGTTCATCAATGTCCTTCCATGACTTCTCACAGTACCAAGCCTCAGTTGCTCTTCATCATCCTTTTATACTGCCATAATAATGCTACCATGGTTACTCTTACACATTACCAAGTACAGCTGCAGCTTGAAGAATACCTTGGCTGTCTCTTGACACAAGTATTTTTGTGCTGTCAGAAAACAGTTCCCAGAAGACTTCACCTCAGTGATGCTGCTCTTTGTTTTTTAATCACAGCTAATTTCTTAGCTCCAGCTAATCAGCATCAATTTTCCCAGTAGTATATTCTCTTCTGGGCTCACTCTAAAGCCAGAGCCACATGACTGAAGCTGCTGATTTCTGCTTGCAAGAGTGGAACATGGTTCCCTTATTCTATTACATTGTCACTAGAATTCTGGTTTCAAACTCCTTCACTGCCTAAGCTTGGCTGTCCTGGATTTTTGCTCTGTCAGTTGACCTAGAACTCAGAGACCTAGATGAATGTCTCTTGGGATTAAAGGTTTGTACCACCATGCTTGGATCTAAACTTAGCTGGATTGAATCTTGCCCCAAATATCCCACTCCCTTAATATGCTGTCTCCTCGAACACAGGATTCAGCTCCATTATACTTCCTTGTGTTCCTTTACTACTCAAACCATATATTTTATACTTTTCCTTTCTAAGCTTACTACAATTGTTCAAAATGCTCTCCATGAGACACAACCAAAGAAAAATGTCTCTGCTGGGCTTTTTTGAGATTTCCTTTCTCAGTGCAAGTAGCATAAATCTTTTACCTTAGCTTCAGGTAGATTCTTCAGACAACGGCAAAAAACATCCACTTTCTTCATCAAAATACAACAAAAACAGTCTCTATGTCACATACTGAAATTCTTCTTCTCTGAAACCTCTTGGGACAGGTCTGCACAGTTCAAATGTCTCTCAACAACAACGTCTTCCATATCCTTATACCATAGTCAATTAAGCCCCATTTAAAGCATTCCACAGCTTTTCCAATCCAAACATCCCACAAATATCATTGCTCCAAACAAAAGCATGGTGTGGCCAATCACAGAAATACCCCAGTCCCTGGTACAAATTCTGTCATGGTTAAGGGTTTACTGCTCTGAACAGATGCCATGTCTAAGGTAACTCTTATGAGGACAACATTTAACTGAGAGTGGCTTACAGGTTTGGAGGTTCAGTTCATTGTCATCAAGGCAGGAGCATGGCACCATTCAGACAGGCATGGTGCAGGCAAAACTGAGAGTTCTACATCTTCATCTGAAGGCTGCTACTGAAGGACTGAGTTCCAGGCAGCTAGGAATATGGTATGAAAGCTCACATCTACAGTGATAGACCTACCACAACAAGGCTGTCCCTGTAAATAGTACCATTCCATGAACAAAGTATATATAAATCATCACATGCACTGAGGACTCAATGGTAGCAGAAGTGTTATGGATTCTTCCAGTTTCTTTTATGCTATAGCAACAAAGAAGTCACACAGGATTTCCCTTTGGAATGCACCTATTAGCAAAGAAAATCGCCAAATCACAATGCTGCTTCCATTGTAATGAGGTACCCAGCCAAGATGGTAGCAAATCACGTGTTTACTCTCTGCTTAAGGATAGCTCAACTTCTTTTTTTTTTTTTTATTTATTTCTTATATACATTTCGAGTGTTATTCCCTTTCCCAGTTTCCGGGCAAACATCCCCCTCCCCCCTCCCCTTCCTTATGGGTGTTCCCCTCCCCATCCTCCCCCCTTGCCACCCTCCCCCCAATAATCTAGTTCACTGGGGGTTCAGTCTTAGCAGGACCCAGGGCTTCCCCTTCCACTGGTGCTCTTACTAGGATATTCATTGCTACCTATGAGGTCAGAGTCCAGGGTCAGTCCATGTATAGTCTTTAGGTAGTGGCTTAGTCCCTGGAAGCTCTGGTTGCTTGACATTGTTGTACATATGGGGTCTCGAGCCCCTTCAAGCTCTTCCAGTTCTTTCTCTGATTCCTTCAACGGGGGTCCTATTCTCAATTCAGTGGTTTGCTGCTGGCATATGCCTCTGTGTTTGCTGTATTCTGGCTGTGTCTCTCAGGAGAAATCTACATCCGACTCCTGTTGGCCTGCACTTCTTAGCTTCATCCATCTTGTCTAATTGGATGGCTGTATATGCATGGGCCACATGTGGGGCAGGCTCTGAATGGGTGTTCCTTCTGTGTCTGTTTTAATCTTTGTCTCTCTATTCCCTGCCAAGGGTATTCTTGTTCCCCTTTTAAAGAAGGAGTGAAGCATTCACATTTTGATCATCTGTCTTGAGTTTCATTTGTTCTAGGCATCTAGGGTAATTCAAGCATTTGGGCTAATAGCCACTTATCAATGAGTGCATACCATGTATGTCTTTCTGTGATTGGGTTAGCTCACTCAGGATGATATTTTCCAGTTCCAACCATTTGCCTACGAATTTCATAAAGTCATTGTTTTTGATAGCTGAGTAATATTCCATTGTGTAGATGTACCACATTTTCTGTATCCATTCCTCTGTTGAAGGGCATCTGGGTTCTTTCCAGCTTCTGGCTATTATAAATAAGGCTGTGATGAACATAGTGGGATAGCTCAACTTCTTACAAAGGTGATCACATCCACATCATTCAAAACTCCCTTCAGGATCTACACATCTCCCAGGTTAAATGTGTGTTGTAAACTCCTTTTCTTTTAAAATGTTCATTAGATAATTTAGCATGAACATGGGGTGAGATGAAGCCTATGGCCTAGAGAGAAGGGCAAAAATAGTGTAGAAATAGAAGAATTCTCAGATCTTAAATAGAGACAGTTGAGTCCAGCATGGTTTGAATATGACCTGCATACACTCTTCTATTTCAGAATGGTTGGCTAATGGGCTGGGCACTACTAGGAGGAGTGGTCTTGTTGGAGTAGCATGGCCTTTTCTGTGGACAATGGGCTTTGTAGTCTCCTATGCTCATGCTTAGCCCAGTGTAGAAAACAGCCTCTTCCTTCTTGCTTACTTACATTCTTTTTATATTTTGGTTTTCTTATTTTATAATGGATTTTTATGAATTTTTCTTTAGCACAAATTTCATGTCACACACATATCCCATCCAGGATAACTCAACCACTAAAGGAATAATCTTCTGCTTGCCACTGTATGTCTTCCCTTTTTTCTGTGCTTGGAATGGTACTGTAATTTTCTTGTATGAGCTGTCAATGTGATAACTAGAGTCTTCTATCATCTGGTTTCTTTTGCTACTCTGTAGAGTTCCAGAGGAACTCAAATAATACAAGAGGAAGTGGCCATTTAGGGGGTTCTTATGGTGTGCTAAGTTTCCAAATTAACGTATGAATTGTTACAAATGAGTAAACAAAGGAAATTTTCTTCCTAGGGATGATGTGATCATGAAAATAGAATGTACTCTGGTGGTTGTAATTAAAATGGTGCCAATAGATGATAGACACAGGTATTATTACATGTGTGGTCTTGTTGGAAGAAGTGTGTCAATGGGGCTGTGTTTTGGATTTTAGATGGTCAAGACAGACCTAGTGGCTGAGCATTTATTCTTGTTAACTGGACCCAGATGTCAAAAACTAGGTTCCCTCCCAAGCATTATATTTGCCAGCATCACCCCCTCCCCACCGATGCTTTTCTCTATAATGATAATGGAGTAAACCTTTGATATCTAACCCTGCTCCTTTTAAATGCTTTCCATTATTATACTATCTCTACATAGCAAAAGCAACCCTAACTAGAATGTTCACATAAATAGGAACTGCATTTTCTGGAAGTACGCGGTTGTCTTTTCTGTTTATCTGTGGTCAGATCTCAGAATCTTTTTTTTTTTTTATTTTTTTTATTTTTTATTTTTATTTATTTTTTTTATTAACTTGAGTATTTCTTATATACATTTCGAGTGTTATTCCCTTTCCCGGTTTCCGGGCAAACATCCCCCTCCCCCCTCCCCTTCCCTATGGGTATTCCCCTCCCAACCCTCCCCCCATTGCCGCCCTCCCCCCACCAGTCTAGTTCACTGGGGGTTCAGTCTTAGCAGGACCCAGGGCTTCCCCTTCCACTGGTGCTCTTACTAGGATATTCATTGCTACCTATGGGGTCAGAGTCCAGGGTCAGTCCATGTATAGTCTTTAGGTAGTGGCTTAGTCCCTGGAAGCTCTGGTTGCTTGGCATTGTTGTACTTTTGGGGTCTCGAGCCCCTTCAAGCTCTTCCAGTTCTTTCTCTGATTCCTTCAACGGGGGTTCTATTCTCAGTTCAGTGGTTTGCTGCTGGCATTCGCCTCTGTATTTGCTGTATTCTGGCTGTGTCTCTCAGGAGAGATCTACATCCGGCTCCTGTCGGTCTGCACTTCTTTGCTTCATCCATCTTGTCTAATTGGATGGCTGTATATGTATGGGCCACATGTGGGGCAGGCTCTGAATGGGTGTTCCTTCAGTCTCTGTTTTAATCTTTGCCTCTCCCTTCCCTGCCAAGGGTATTTTTTTCCTCATTTAAAGAAGGAGTGAAGCATTCACATTTTGATCATCCGTCTTGAGTTTCATTTGTTCTAGGGATCTAGGGTAATTCAAGCATTTGGGCTACTAGCCACTTATCAATGAGTGCATACCATGTATGTCTTTCTGTGATTGGGTTAGCTCACTCAGGATGATATTTTCCAGTTCCAACCATTTGCCTACGAATTTCATAGACTCGTTCTTTTTGATAGCTGAGTAATATTCCATTGTGTAGATGTACCACATTTTCTGTATCCATTCCTCTGTTGAAGGGCATCTGGGTTCTTTCCAGCTTCTGGCTATTATAAATAAGGCTGCGATGAACATAGTGGAGCACGTGTCTCTTTTATATGTTGAGGCATCTTTTGGGTATATGCCCAAGAGAGGTATAGCTGGATCCTCAGGCAGTTCAATGTCCAATTTTCTGAGGAACCTCCAGACTGATTTCCAGAATGGTTTTACCAGTCTGCAATCCCACCAACAATGGAGGAGTGTTCCTCTTTCTCCACATCCTCGCCAGCATCTGCTGTCACCTGAGTTTTTGATCTTAGCCATTCTCACTGGTGTGAGGTGAAATCTCAGGGTTGTTTTGATTTGCATTTCCCTTATGACTAAAGATGTTGAACATTTCTTTAGGTGTTTCTCAGCCATTCGGCATTCCTCAGCTGTGAATTCTTTGTTTAGCTCTGAACCCCATTTTTTAATAGGGTTATTTGTTTCCCTGCGGTCTAACTTCTTGAGTTCTTTGTATATTTTGGATATAAGGCCTCTATCTGTTGTAGGATTGGTAAAGATCTTTTCCCAATCTGTTGGTTGCCGTTTTGTCCTAACCACAGTGTCCTTTGCCTTACAGAAGCTTTGCAGTTTTATGAGATCCCATTTGTTGATTCTTGATCTTAGAGCATAAGCCATTGGTGTTTTGTTCAGGAAATTTTTTCCAGTGCCCATGTGTTCCAGATGCTTCCCTAGTTTTTCTTCTATTAGTTTGAGTGTGTCTGCTTTGATGTGGAGGTCCTTGATCCACTTGGACTTAAGCTTTGTACAGGGTGATAAGCATGGATCGATCTGCATTCTTCTACATGTTGCCCTCCAGTTGAACCAGCACCATTTGCTGAAAATGCTATCTTTTTTCCATTGGATGGTTTTGGCTCCTTTGTCAAAAATCAAGTGACCATAGGTGTGTGGGTTCATTTCTGGGTCTTCAATTCTATTCCATTGGTCTATCTGTCTGTCTCTGTACCAATACCATGCAGTTTTTATCACTATTGCTCTGTAATACTGCTTGAGTTCAGGGATAGTGATTCCCCCTGAAGTCCTTTTATTGTTGAGGATAGCTTTAGCTATCCTGGGTTTTTTGTTATTCCAGATGAATTTGCAAATTGTTCTGTCTAACTCTTTGAAGAATTGGATTGGTATTTTGATGGGGATTGCATTGAATCTGTAGATTGCTTTTGGTAAAATGGCCATTTTTACTATATTAATCCTGCCAATCCATGAGCATGGGAGATCTTTCCATCTTCTGAGGTCTTCTTCAATTTCTTTCCTCAGTGTCTTGAAGTTCTTATTGTACAGATCTTTTACTTGCTTGGTTAAAGTCACACCGAGGTACTTTATATTATTTGGGTCTATTATGAAGGGTGTCGTTTCCCTAATTTCTTTCTCGGCTTGTTTCTCTTTTGTATAGAGGAAGGCAACTGATTTATTTGAGTTAATTTTATACCCAGCCACTTTGCTGAAGTTGTTTATCAGCTTTAGTAGTTCTCTGGTGGAACTTTTAGGATCGCTTAAATATACTATCATGTCATCTGCAAATAGTGATATTTTGACCTCTTCTTTTCCGATCTGTATCCCCTTGATCTCCTTTTGTTGTCTGATTGCTCTGGCTAGAACTTCAAGAACTATATTGAATAAGTAGGGAGAGAGTGGGCAGCCTTGTCTAGTCCCTGATTTTAGTGGGATTGCTTCAAGTTTCTCTCCATTTAGTTTAATGTTAGCAACTGGTTTGCTGTATATGGCTTTTACTATGTTTAGGTATGGGCCTTGAATTCCTATTCTTTCCAGGACTTTTATCATGAAGGGGTGTTGAATTTTGTCAAATGCTTTCTCAGCATCTAATGAAATGATCATGTGGTTCTGTTCTTTCAGTTTGTTTATATAATGGATCACGTTGATGGTTTTCCGTATATTAAACCATCCCTGCATGCCTGGGATGAAGCCTACTTGATCATGGTGGATGATTGTTTTGATGTGCTCTTGAATTCGGTTTGCCAGAATTTTATTGAGTATTTTTGCGTCGATATTCATAAGGGAAATTGGTCTGAAGTTCTCTTTCTTTGTTGTGTCTTTGTGTGGTTTAGGTATAAGAGTAATTGTGGCTTCGTAGAAGGAATTCGGTAGGGCTCCATCTGTTTCAATTTTGTGGAATAGTTTGGATAATATTGGTATGAGGTCTTCTATGAAGGTTTGATAGAATTCTGCACTAAACCCGTCTGGACCTGGGCTCTTTTTGGTTGGGAGACCTTTAATGACTGCTTCTATTTCCTTAGGAGTTATGGGGTTGTTTAACTGGTTTATCTGTTCCTGATTTAACTTCGATACCTGGTATCTGTCTAGGAAATTGTCCATTTCCTGAAGATTTTCAAATTTTGTTGAATATAGGTTTTTATAGTAAGATCTGATGATTTTTTGAATTTCCTCTGAATCTGTAGTTATGTCTCCCTTTTCATTTCTGATTCTGTTAATTTGGACGCACTCTCTGTGTCCTCTCGTTAGTCTGGCTAAGGGTTTATCTATCTTGTTGATTTTCTCAAAGAACCAACTTTTGGTTCTGTTGATTCTTTCTATGGTCCTTTTTGTTTCTACTTGGTTGATTTCAGCTCTGAGTTTGATTATTTCCTGCCTTCTACTCCTCCTGGGTGTATTTGCTTCTTTTTGTTCTAGAGCTTTTAGGTGTGCTGTCAAGCTGCTGACATATGCTCTTTCCTGTTTCTTTCTGCAGGCACTCAGCGCTATGAGTTTTCCTCTTAGCACAGCTTTCATTGTGTCCCATAAGTTTGAGTATGTTGTATCTTCATTTTCATTAAATTCTAAAAAGTTTTTAATTTCTTTCTTTATTTCTTCCTTGACCAGGTTATCATTGAGTAGAGCATTGTTCAAGTTCCACGTATATGTGGGCATTCTTCCCTTATTGTTATTGAAGACCAGTTTTAGGCCGTGGTGGTCCGATAGCACGCATGGGATTATTTCTATCTTTTTGTACCTGTTGAGGCCCGTTTTTTGACCAATTATATGGTCAATTTTGGAGAAAGTACCATGAGGAGCTGAGAAGAAGGTATATCCTTTTGCTTTAGGATAGAATGTTCTATAAATATCCGTTAAGTCCATTTGGCTCATGACTTCTCTTAGTCTGTCGACATCACTGTTTAATTTCTGTTTCCATGATCTGTCCATTGATGAGAGTGGGGTGTTGAAATCTCCCACTATTATTGTGTGAGGTGCAATGTGTGTTTTGAGCTTTAGTAAGGTTTCTTTTACGTATGTAGGTGCCCTTGTATTTGGGGCATAGATATTTAGGATTGAGAGTTCATCTTGGTGGATTTTTCCTTTGATGAATATGAAGTGTCCTTCCTTATCTTTTTTGATGACTTTTAGTTGAAAGTTGATTTTATTTGATATTAGAATGGCTATTCCAGCTTGCTTCTTCTGACCATTTGCTTGGAAAGTTGTTTTCCAGCCTTTCACTCTGAGGTAGTGTCTGTCTCTGTCTCTGAGTTGTGTTTCCTGTAGGCAGCAGAATGCAGGGTCCTCGTTGCATATCCAGTTTGTTAATCTATGTCTTTTTATTGGGGAGTTGAGGCCATTGATATTGAGAGATATTAAGGAATAGTGATTATTGTTTCCCTTTATATTCATATTTGGATGTGAGCTTATGTTTGTGTGCTTTCATTCTCTTTGTTTTGTTGCCAAGACGATTAGTTTCTTGCTTCTTCTAGGGTATAGCTTGCCTCCTTATGTTGGGCTTTACCATTTATTATCCTTTGTAGTGCTGGATTTGTGGAAAGATATTGTGTAAATTTGGTTTTGTCATGGAATATCTTGGTTTCTCCATCAATGTTAATTGAGAGTTTTGCTGGATACAGTAACCTGGGCTGGCATTTGTGTTCTCTTAGGGTCTGTATGACATCAGTCCAGGATCTTCTGGCCTTCATAGTTTCTGGCGAGAAGTCTGGTGTGATTCTGATAGGTCTCCCTTTATATGTTACTTGACCTTTTTCCCTTACTGCTTTTAATATTCTTTCTTTATTTTGTGCGTTTGGTGTTTTGACAATTATGTGACGGGAGGTGTTTCTTTTCTGGTCCAATCTATTTGGAGTTCTGTAGGCTTCTTGTATGTCTATGGGTATCTCTTTTTTTAGGTTAGGGAAGTTTTCTTCTATGATTTTGTTGAAGATATTTACTGGTCCTTTGAGCTGGGAGTCTTCACTCTCTTCTATACCTATTATCCTTAGGTTTGATCTTCTCATTGAGTCCTGGATTTCCTGTATGTTTTGGACCAGTAGCTTTTTCCGCTTTACATTATCTTTGACAGTTGAGTCAATGATTTCTATGGAATCTTCTGCTCCTGAGATTCTCTCTTCCATCTCTTGTATTCTGTTGGTGAAGCTTGTATCTACAGCTCCTTGTCTCTTCTTTTGATTTTCTATATCCAGGGTTGTTTCCATGTGTTCTTTCTTGATTGCTTCTATTTCCATTTTTAATTCCTTCAACTGTTTGATTGTGTTTTCCTGGAATTCTTTCAGGGATTTTTGTGTCTCCTCTCTATGGGCTTCTACTTTTTTATTTATGTTTTCCTGGAATTCTTTCATGGATTTTTGAGATTCTTTCAGGCATTTTTGCGATTCCTCTCTGTAGGCTTCTACTTGTTCTGTAAGGGAGTTCTTCATGTCTTTCTTGAAGTCCTCCAGCATCATGATCAAATATGATTTTGAGACTAGATCTTGCTTTTCTGGTGTGTTTGGATATTCCGTGTTTGCTTTGGTGGGAGAATTGGGCTCCGATGATGCCATGTAGTCTTGGTTTCTGTTGCTTGTGTTCCTGCGCTTGCCTCTCGCCATCAGATTATCTCTAGTGTTACTTTGTTCTGCTATTTCTGACAGTGGCTAGACTGTCCTATAAGCCTGTGTGTCAGGAGTGCTGTAGACCTGTTTTCCTCTCTTTCAGTCAGTTATGGGGACAGAGTGTTCTGCTTTCGGGCGTGTAGGTTTTCCTCTCTACAGGTCTTCAGCTGTTCCTGTGGGCCTGTGTCTTGAGTTCACCAGGCAGCTTTCTTGCAGCAGAAAATTTGGTCTTACCTGTGGTCCTGAGGCTCAAGTTCGCTCGTGGGGTGCTGCCCACGGGCTCTCTGCAGCGGCAGCAACCAGGAAGACCTGTGCCGCCCCTTCCGGGAGCTTCAGTGCACCAGGGTTCCAGATGGTCTTTGGCTTTTTCCTCTGGCGTCCGAGATGTGTGTGCAGGGAGCAGTCTCTTCTGGTTTCCCAGGCTTGTCTGCCTCTCTGAAGGTTCAGCTCTCCCTCCCACGGGATTTGGGTGCAGAGAACTGTTTATCCGGTCTGTTTCCCTCAGGTTCCGGCGGTGTCTCAGGCACAGAGGTCCTGCCGCTCCTGGGCCCTCCCCCACGGGAGCCCAGAGGCCTTATACAGTTTCCTCTTGGGCCAGGGATGTGGGCAGGGGTGAGCAGTGTTGGTGGTCTCTTCCGCTCTGCAGCCTCAGGAGTGCCCACCTGACCAGGCGCTTGGGTCTCTCTCTCACCGGGTCTGGGAGCAGAGAGCTGCTGCCCAGATCTCAGAATCTTAACAGTATCATATGATACCAGGTCAGTATCATAACAGTTTAAGACAAATATTAAGCCAGCTTTGTGGGAGTTGTAGTGTTTTTCTGTACTTGATCTCTAAACATATAAAATCACAGGCAGTTGGATAACATGTTTCAAAATAGTAATATTGCTGGCTGAGTTTCATTTGGTTATTTGTTTCAAAGCACTCTAGCTTTGTGCTTTTGTTTTTTAGATTTTTCTTTCCTTTGTTTTTTTTTTTCACAAATATATAGCCCTTTCTTCTTGTTGTATGTTAGTGGTCAGTATAAAAGTAAGATTGTTTCAATCTGCATTTATTCTTCATAATTCTAATGATCATTATGGTTTTTTTTGTCTCATTTTGATTTTAAAATAGCTTTCCTTTTATGACTTTTGGAAATTTTCTTTGGATGTGTTGAATTTGTGTTGGAAAATGAACACACCTTATTATAATAATATTGACTCATCATGTTCACAAAGATCCTAGTGTATCTCACCATTTATTTGATTCTTTTCTTCTGTGCTAAAATGAAAAAAAAAACTTTTTCTATTAGATAAAAGGTATTTGGGGGCTGCACACATGACTCAGCATATACTGTTTTGGGAAACAACCCATATTAAATTCTCATATCTCATGTTAGGAAGGTCATAACTACCTTTAACTCCAATCTAGAGGATCTGACATCTTATTGCTTGGGGTGACCCCTGTGTACTCTTTCTCACACAGAAACACTTATAAAAATTGGATTTTTTAAAATGTTCATATGGATTACAAAGCAGTTAGAGCCAAACACATTGCTTTGTGTTTATGTGTATAATAGAAACCATTCAACTTTTCTTTAAGAATTTGTTATCCTGTATTTGGTTTTCAAAGGTGTATATTACCTTAGCTCAATGTGCTACAGACTTACATACAATCATCATTCATGAGAAATAAAGAATTGTTCCTAAGTAATCATAAAATATGTGAATGATAAGTAAATGAAATGCATTTTTAGTCGCTAAATCTACTATGTCACAGCACTTCAAGCAAATCTCTCTGATTTTGGACTAAGAGCCTTAGAAGCACACTCTTTCTCATTATTGGCAATGCAGGCACAGACATTGAGTATTGACCCATGCTTTCTTTGATCATTATTTTCATCAGAATTTCGTAGTTCTTGTTTGAATAACCATGTTAGCTGTGTACATGTGTCCTCTTGTATTTCATCAGTGGTGATGCCTATGTTGCTTTACTTTGGTCAATTATAGTTCTAAATATTTATTGTACTTGGAAATTGGTGGATATTCATGTATTTTTTATTGGCTAAAGTATTTGATTTCTTCTTTGAAATTTGTTGTTTAGAGAGACTTTTTGTGAAGATATAATTTAATTTTTTTCTTCTATATTTCACTGCATATCTGTGTTTTCCAATTGTTGTTATGCTTGCTTTTGGTTTTACTACTTAAGTGTTTGACATTTTTAAGCATTGGCTTTGATTCATTATATCCTAGACAATATTATCTTAGCGTCCTAGTTGGCTTCACCTGTTAATTTTATGTAGGCTAGCTTGATCTATGTCAGTGACAATCAAAAATGTCTCAGTTACTCATTCAGAATAAACTCAGGTAATCTTAGAAGTATGGACTCCCACCAACAGTGACTGAATGCTTTGTTGCTCTACATCCTCATTAGCATGTGATGTCATTTGTGATTTTAATCATACCTACTTTGAAAGGTGAAAGATGGAACTTTAGTGTCATTTGATTTTTATTTCCCTAATGAAGAAGTGTTTTTTGCCATTAGAAGTTCCCCGGTTGTGAATTCTCTGTTTAGCTCTGTATCTGTATACTTTTTTTGTAATGGATTATTTGACTTGTTGAATTTCTTGAGCTCTGTCTGTATTTTGGATATTAGCCCTCTGTTGGATATGGGTTTGGGGAAGAACAATTTACATTTTGTAGGCTGCAATTTTGTCATTTAAATAATGCCCTTTGCCTCACAGAGGCTTTTTAGTTTCATGAAATTTCATTTATAAATTGCTAATCTTAGTGCTTGAGCTGTTGTTGTTGTGTTCAGGGAATTTTCTCCTGTAGTAGATTGTTCCCAAAGCTTTTCCCCACTTTCTCATCCATTAGATTTATTGTATGTAGTTTTATGTTGATATCTTTGATCTAAGTAGGATGGAGCTTGGTGCTGATTGACAAATATGGACCTACTTACAATCTTCTACATACAAACATCCAGTTAGAACAGAACCACATGTTGAAGATGCTATCATTTTCCATTATGTACTTTGGACTTCTTTGTCAAAAAGCAAGTGTCCCTAGGTGGGTTGTGGGTTTATTTCTGGCCCTTCCATTAAACTTCATTGATCAACATATCAGTTTTTATGCCAATACTCTGCAGTTTTGCTAGTATTGCTCTGGTGTATAGCTTGAGGTCAAGGTGGGTAGTACATTCAGAAGTTGTTTTATTATACAGAAGTATTGTAGGTATCCTGAGATTTCTTTTTCCACATGAAGTTGAGAATTTTTCTTTCAAGCAGTGTAATGAATTATGTGAGAATTTTGATGGGAATCCCATTGAATTGGTTGCTTTGTTCAGGGGAAAAATTATAAAGGCAATTAAAGTCTTTATAGAATTCAGTAAAACTAAAACACAACATAACCCAAATTAGAACTTTCAGGTTTCTTTGGCCAAGTCCAATTTTCATCTCATGGTATCTCCAAATACTACTACTACCACTACTACTACTACCACTACTATGACTACGACTATGACTACTACTACTACTACTACTTCCTCTTCTTCTTCCTCCTTCTTCCTCCTCCTCCTCCTCTTCCTCTTCTCCTTTTCCTCCTCCTCTCCCTCCTCCTCCTCCTCTTCTGCTTCCTCCTCCTCCTCCTGCTTCTCCTCCTCCTCCTTTTTCTGTTCCTGCTGCTGCTGTTGCTCCTCCTCCTCCTCCTTCTCTTCTTTCTCTTTCTGCTCTGTCTTCTCTTTTTGCCCATGACTTCTTCAGAAACAACAACAACAACAACATTGAGCAGCAAGGATGAGCAGAGCCTTCTTGGACTACCTATCACTTTCTGGCCTCTGACATTTATTTCCACTCCAGACTCCTCAGAGTAAAACTGTCTACAGCTAGTAAAAATTCTACAATTGCCAGTGGCAACATAAATAGGAAATTTGTCTGATGGTATGAAAAGTCTGAAGATGCACCTTATCACAATCCTGGAATCAAAAGAAAGATATATTTACACAATATAAGTGGGTTTTTCAAGACACTAAAATTACCACTTCATCTACTTTTCTGTGCCTCTACCTTCCATGAATCTTGGCTTAAATGTGGAAACTTCCTTCTTTGGATGAAATTGTTACAGTTTTTTTTTTTTTTATTAACTTGAGTATTTCTTATATACATTTCGAGTGTTATTCCCTTTCCCGGTATCCGGGCAAACATCCCCCTCCCCCCTCCCCTTCCTTATGGGTGTTCCCCTCCCAACCCTCCCACCATTGCCGCCCTCCCCCCAACAGTCTAGTTCACTGGGGGTTCAGTCTTAGCAGGACCCAGGGCTTCCCCTTCCACTGGTGCTCTTACTAGGATATTCATTGCTACCTATGAGGTCAGAGTCCAGGGTCAGTCCATGTATAGTCTTTAGGTAGTGGCTTAGTCCCTGGAAGCTCTGGTTGCTTGGCATTGTTGTACATATGGGGTCTCGAGCCCCTTCAAGCTCTTCCAGTTCTTTCTCTGATTCCTTCAACGGAGGTCCTATTCTCAGTTCAGTGCTTTGCTGCTGGCATTCGCCTCTGTATTCTGGCTGTGTCTCTCAGGAGCGATCTACATCCGGCTCCTGTCGGTCTGCACTTCTTTGTTTCATCCATCTTGTCTAATTGGGTGGCTGTATATGTATGGGCCACATGTGGGGCAGGCTCTGAATGGGTGTTCCTTCAGTCTCAGTTTTAATCTTTGCCTCTCCCTTCCCTGCCAAGGGTATTCTTTTTCCTCATTTAAAGAAGGAGTGAAGCATTCACATTTTGATCATCCGTCTTGAGTTTCGTTTGTTCTAGGGATCTAGGGTAATTCAAGCATTTGGGCTACTAGCCACTTATCAATGAGTGCATACCATGTATGTCTTTCTGTGATTGGGTTAGCTCACTCAGGATGATATTTTCCAGTTCCAACCATTTGCCTACGAATTTCATAAACTCGTTGTTTATGATAGCTGAGCAATATTCCATTGTGTAGATGTACCACATTTTCTGTATCCATTCCTCTGTTGAAGGGCATCTGGGTTCTTTCCATTTTCTGGCTATTATAAATAAGGCTGCGATGAACATAGTGGAGCACGTGTCTCTTTTATATGTTGAGGCATCTTTTGGGTATATGCCCAAGAGAGGTATAGCTGGATCCTCAGGCAGTTCAATGTCCAATTTTCTGAGGAACCTCCAGACTGATTTCCAGAATGGTTTTACCAGTCTGCAATCCCACCAACAATGGAGGAGTGTTCCTCTTTCTGCACATCCTCGCCAGCATCTGCTGTCACCTGAGTCTTTGATCTTAGCCATTCTCACTGGTGTGAGGTGAAATCTCAGGGTTGTTTTGATTTGCATTTCCCTTATGACTAAAGATGTTGAACATTTCTTTAGGTGTTTCTCAGCCATTCGGCATTCCTCAGCTGTGAATTCTTTGTTTAGCTCTGAACCCCATTTTTTAATAGGGTTATTTGTTTCCCTGCGGTCTAATTTCTTGAGTTCTTTGTATATTTTGGATATAAGGCCTCTATCTGTTGTAGGATTGGTAAAGATCTTTTCCCAATCTGTTGGTTGCCGTTTTGTCCTAACCACAGTGTCCTTTGCCTTACAGAAGCTTTGCAGTTTTTTTTTTTTTTTTTTTTTAATTAACTTGAGTATTTCTTATATACATTTCGAGTGTTATTCCCTTTCCCGGTTTCCGGGCAAACATCCCCCTCCCCCCTCCCCTTCCTTATGATTGTTCCCCTCCCAACCCTCCCACCATTGCCGCCCTCCCCCCATAGACTAGTTCACTGGGGGTTCAGTCTTAGCAGGACCCAGGGCTTCCCCTTCCACTGGTGCTCTTACTAGTATATTCATTGCTACCTATGGGGTCAGAGTCCAGGGTCAGTCCATGTATAGTCTTTAGGTAGTGGCTTAGTCCCTGGAAGCTCTGGTTGCTTGGCATTGTTGTACTTTTGGGGTCTCGAGCCCCTTCAAGCTCTTCCAGTTCTTTCTCTGATTCCTTCAATAGGGGACCTATTCTCAGTTCAGTGGTTTGCTGCTGGCATTCGCCTCTGTATTTGCTGTATTCTGGCTGTGTCTCTCAGGAGCGATCTACATCCGGCTCCTGTCGGTCTGCACTTCTTTGCTTCATCCATCTAGTCCAATTGGGTGGCTGTATATGTATGGGCCAAATGTGGGACAGGCTCTGAATGGGTGTTCCTTCAGTCTCTGTTTTAATCTTTGCCTCTCCCTTCCCTGCCAAGGGTATTCTTTTTCCTCATTTAAAGAAGGAGTGAAGCATTCACATTTTGATCATCCGTCTTGAGTTTCGTTTGTTCTAGGGATCTAGGGTAATTCAAGCATTTGGGCTAATAGCCACTTATCAATGAGTGCATACCATGTATGTCTTTCTGTGATTGGGTTAGTTCACTCAGGATGATATTTTCCAGTTCCAACCATTTGCCTACGAATTTCATAAACTCGTTGTTTTTGATAGCTGAGTAATATTCCATTGTGTAGATGTACCACATTTTCTGTATCCATTCCTCTGTTGAAGGGCATCTGGGTTCTTTCCATTTTCTGGCTATTATAAATAAGGCTGCGATGAACATAGTGGAGCACGTGTCTCTTTTATATGTTGAGGCATCTTTTGGGTATATGCCCAAGAGAGGTATAGCTGGATCCTCAGGCAGTTCAATGTCCAATTTTCTGAGGAACCTCCAGACTGATTTCCAGAATGGTTTTACCAGTCTGCAATCCCACCAACAATGGAGGAGTGTTCCTCTTTCTGCACATCCTCGCCAGCATCTGCTGTCACCTGAGTCTTTGATCTTAGCCATTCTCACTGGTGTGAGGTGAAATCTCAGGGTTGTTTTGATTTGCATTTCCCTTATGACTAAAGATGTTGAACATTTCTTTAGGTGTTTCTCAGCCATTCGGCATTCCTCAGCTGTGAATTCTTTGTTTAGCTCTGAACCCCATTTTTTAATAGGGTTATTTGTTTCCCTGCGGTCTAACTTCTTGAGTTCTTTGTATATTTTGGATATAAGGCCTCTATCTGTTGTAGGGTTGGTAAAGATCTTTTCCCAATTTGTTGGTTGCCGTTTTGTCCTAACCACAGTGTCCTTTGCCTTACAGAAGCTTTGCAGTTTTATGAGATCCCATTTGTCAATTCTTGATCTTAGAGCATAAGCCATTGGTGTTTTCTTCAGGAAATTTTTTCCAGTGCCCATGTGTTCCAGATGCTTCCCTAGTTTTTCTTCTATTAGTTTGAGTGTGTCTGGTTTGATGTGGAGGTCCTTGATCCACTTGGACTTAAGCTTTGTACAGGGTGATAAGCATGGATCGATCTGCATTCTTCTACATGTTGCCCTCCAGTTGAACCAGCACCATTTGCTGAAAATGCTATCTTTTTTCCATTGGATGGTTTTGGCTCCTTTGTCAAAAATCAAGTGACCATAGGTGTGTGGGTTCATTTCTGGGTCTTCAATTCTATTCCATTGGTCTATCTGTCTGTCTCTGTACCAATACCATGCAGTTTTTATCACTATTGCTCTGTAATACTGCTTGAGTTCAGGGATAGTGATTCCCCCTGAAGTCCTTTTATTGTTGAGGATAGCTTTAGCTATCCTGGGTTTTTTGTTATTCCAGATGAATTTGCAAATTGTTCTGTCTAACTCTTTGAAGAATTGGATTGGTATTTTGATGGGGATTGCATTGAATCTGTAGATTGCTTTTGGTAAAATGGCCATTTTTACTATATTAATCCTGCCAATCCATGAGCATGGGAGATCTTTCCATCTTCTGAGGTCTTCTTCAATTTCTTTCTTCAGTGTCTTGAAGTTCTTATTGTACAGATCTTTTACTTGCTTGGTTAAAGTCACACCGAGGTACTTTATATTATTTGGGTCTATTATGAAGGGTGTCGTTTCCCTAATTTCTTTCTCGGCTTGTTTCTCTTTTGTATAGAGGAAGGCAACTGATTTATTTGAGTTAATTTTATACCCAGCCACTTTGCTGAAGTTGTTTATCAGCTTTAGGAGTTCTCTGGTGGAACTTTTGGGATCACTTAAATATACTATCATATCATCTGCAAATAGTGATATTTTGACCTCTTCTTTTCCGATCTGTATCCCTTTGATCTCCTTTTGTTGTCTGATTGCTCTGGCTAGAACTTCAAGAACTATATTGAATAAGTAGGGAGAGAGTGGGCAGCCTTGTCTAGTCCCTGATTTTAGTGGGATTGCTTCAAGTTTCTCTCCATTTAGTTTAATGTTAGCAACTGGTTTGCTGTATATGGCTTTTACTATGTTTAGGTATAGGCCTTGAATTCCTATTCTTTCCAGGACTTTTATCATGAAGGGGTGTTGAATTTTGTCAAATGCTTTCTCAGCATCTAATGAAATGATCATGTGGTTCTGTTCTTTCAGTTTGTTTATATAATGGATCACGTTGATGGTTTTCCGTATATTAAACCGTCCCTGCATGCCTGGGATGAAGCCTACTTGATCATGGTGGATGATTGTTTTGATGTGCTCTTGAATTCGGTTTGCCAGAATTTTATTGAGTATTTTTGCGTCGATATTCATAAGGGAAATTGGTCTGAAGTTCTCTTTCTTTGTTGTGTCTTTGTGTGGTTTAGGTATAAGAGTAATTGTGGCTTCGTAGAAGGAATTCGGTAGGGCTCCATCTGTTTCAATTTTGTGGAATAGTTTGGATAATATTGGTATGAGGTCTTCTATGAAGGTTTGATAGAATTCTGCACTAAACCCATCTGGACCTGGGCTCTTTTTGGTTGGGAGACCTTTAATGACTGCTTCTATTTCCTTAGGAGTTATGGGGTTGTTTAACAGGTTTATCTGTTCCTGATTTAACTTTGATACCTGGTATCTGTCTAGGAAATTGTCCATTTCCTGAAGATTTTCAAATTTTGTTGAATATAGGTTTTTATAGTAAGATCTGATGATTTTTTGAATTTCCTCTGAATCTGTAGTTATGTCTCCCTTTTCATTTCTGATTTTGTTAATTTGGACGCACTCTCTGTGTCCTCTCGTTAGTCTGGCTAAGGGTTTATCTATCTTGTTGATTTTCTCAAAGAACCAACTTTTGGTCCTGTTGATTCTTTCTATGGTCCTTTTTGTTTCTACTTGGTTGATTTCAGCTCTGAGTTTGATTATTTCCTGCCTTCTACTCCTCCTGGGTGTATTTGCTTCTTTTTGTTCTAGAGCTTTTAGGTGTGCTGTCAAGCTGCTGACATATGCTCTTTCCTGTTTCTTTCTGCAGGCACTCAGCGCTATGAGTTTTCCTCTTAGCACAGCTTTCATTGTGTCCCATAAGTTTGAGTATGTTGTATCTTCATTTTCATTAAATTCTAAAAAGTTTTTAATTTCTTTCTTTATTTCTTCCTTGACCAGGTTATCATTGAGTAGAGCATTGTTCAATTTCCACGTATATGTGGGCATTCTTCCCTTATTGTTATTGAAGACCAGTTTTAGGCCGTGGTGGTCCGTTAGCACGCATGGGATTATTTCTATCTTTTTGTACCTGTTGAGGCCCGTTTTTTGACCAATTATATGGTCAATTTTGGAGAAAGTACCATGAGGAGCTGAGAAGAAGGTATATCCTTTTGCTTTAGGATAGAATGTTCTATAAATATCCGTTAAGTCTATTTGGCTCATGACTTCTCTTAGTCTGTCGACATCACTGTTTAATTTCTGTTTCCATGATCTGTCCATTGATGAGAGTGGGGTGTTAAAATCTCCCACTATTATTGTGTGAGGTGCAATGTGTGTTTTGAGCTTTAGTAAGGTTTCTTTTACGTATGTAGGTGCCCTTGTATTTGGGGCATAGATATTTAGGATTGAGAGTTCATCTTGGTGGATTTTTCCTTTGATGAATATGAAGTGTCCTTCCTTATCTTTTTTGATGACTTTTAGTTGGAAATTGATTTTATTTGATATTAGAATGGCTACTCCAGCTTGCTTCTTCTGACCATTTGCTTGGAAAGTTGTTTTCCAGCCTTTCACTCTGAGGTAGTGTCTGTCTTTGTCTCTGAGGTGTGTTTCCTGTAGGCAGCAGAATGCAGGGTCCTCGTTGCGTATCCAGTTTGTTAATCTATGTCTTTTTATTGGGGAGTTGAGGCCATTGATATTGAGAGATATTAAGGAATAGTGATTATTGTTTCCCTTTATATTCATATTTGGATGTGAGCTTATGTTTGTGTGCTTTCATTCTCTTTGTTTTGTTGCCAAGACGATTAGTTTCTTGCTTCTTTTAGGGTATAGCTTGCCTCCTTATGTTGGGCTTTACCATTTATTATCCTTTGTAGTGCTGGATTTGTAGAAAGATATTGTGTAAATTTGGTTTTGTCATGGAATATCTTGGTTTCTCCATCAATGTTAATTGAGAGTTTTGCTGGATACAGTAACCTGGGCTGGCATTTGTGTTCTCTTAGGGTCTGTATGACATCAGTCCAGGATCTTCTGGCCTTCATAGTTTCTGGCGAGAAGTCTGGTGTGATTCTGATAGGTCTCCCTTTATATGTTACTTGACCTTTTTCCCTGACTGCTTTTAATATTCTTTCTTTATTTTGTGCGTTTGGTGTTTTGACAATTATGTGACGGGAGGTGTTTCTTTTCTGGTCCAATCTATTTGGAGTTCTGTAGGCTTCTTGTATGCCTATGGGTATCTCTTTTTTTAGGTTAGGGAAGTTTTCTTCTATGATTTTGTTGAAAATATTTACTGGTCCTTTGAGCTGGGAGTCTTCACTCTCTTCTATACCTATTATCCTTAGGTTTGATCTTCTCATTGAGTCCTGGATTTCCTGTATGTTTTGGACCAGTAGCTTTTTCCGCTTTACATTATCTTTGACAGTTGAGTCAATGATTTCTATGGAATCTTCTGCTCCTGAGATTCTCTCTTCCATCTCTTGTATTCTGTTGGTGAAGCTTGTATCTACAGCTCCTTGTCTCTTCTTTTGGTTTTCTATATCCAGGGTTGTTTCCATGTGTTCTTTCTTGATTGCTTCTATTTCCATTTTTAATTCCTTCATCTGTTTGATTGTGTTTTCCTGGAATTCTTTCAGGGATTTTTGCCATTCCTCTCTGTAGGCTTCTACTTGTTTATTAATGATTTCCTGTGTTTCCCTAAGTGTGTTCATGTCTTTCTTGAAGTCCTCCAGCATCATGATCAAATATGATTTTGAAACTAGATCTTGCTTTTCTGGTGTGTTTGGATATTCCATGTTTGTTTTGGTGGGAGAATTGGGCTCCGATGTTGCCATGTAGTCTTGGTTTCTGTTGCTTGGGTTCCTGCGCTTGCCTCTCGCCATCAGATTATCTCTAGTGTTACTTTGTTCTGCTATTTCTGACAGTGGCTAGACTGACCTATAAGCCTGTGTGTCAGGAGTGCTGTAGACCTGTTTTCCTCTCTTTCAGTCAGTTATGGGGACAGTGTGTTCTGCTTTCGGGTGTGTAGTTTTTCCTCTCTACAGGTCTTCAGCTGTTCCTGTGGGCCTGTGTCTTGAGTTCACCAGGCAGCTTTCTTGCAGCAGAAAATTTGGTCTTACCTGTGGTCCCGAGGCTCAGGTTCGCTCGTGGGGTGCTGCCCAGGGGCTCTCTGCAGCGGCAGCAACCAGGAAGACCTGTGCCGCCCCTTCCGGGAGCTTCAGTGCACCAGGGTTCCAGATGGTCTTTGGCTTTTTCCTCTGGCGTCCGAGATGTGTGTGCAGGGAGCAGTCTCTTCTGGTTTCCCAGGCTTGTCTGCCTCTCTGAAGGTTTAGCTCTCCCTCCCACGGGATTTGGGTGCAGAGAACTGTTTATCCGGTCTGTTTCTTTCAGGATCCGGCGGTGTCTCAGGCGCAGAAGTCCTGCCGCTCCTGGGCCCTCCCCCACGGGAGCCCAGAGGCCTTATACAGTTTCCTCTTGGGCCAGGGATGTGGGCAGGGGTGAGCAGTGTTGGTGGTCTCTTCCGCTCTGCAGCCTCAGGAGTGCCCACCTGACCAGGCGGTTGGGTCTCTCTCTCACCGGGTCTGGGAGCAGAGAGCTGCTGCGGGCCGGGATCCGCGGGTGTGGGACAGAGGCTTTGCAGTTTTATGAGGTCCCATTTGTCGATTCTTTTTTTTTTTTTTATTTTATTAACTTGATTATTTCTTATATACATTTCAAGTGTTATTCCCTTTCCCGGTTTCCGGGCAAACATCCCCCTCCCCCCTCCCCTTCCTTATGGGTGTTCCCCTCCCAAACCTCCCCCCATTGCCGCCCTCCCCCCATAGTCTAGTTCACTGGGGGTTCAGACTTAGCAGGACCCAGGGCTTCCCCTACCACTGGTGCTCTTACTAGGATATTCATTGCTACCTATGGGGTCAGAGTCCAGGGTCAGTCCATGTATAGTATTTAGGTAGTGGCTTAGTCCCTGGAAGCTCTGGTTGCTTGACATTGTTGTACTTTTGGGGTCTCGAGCCCCTTCAAGCTCTTCCAGCTCTTTCTCTGATTCCTTCAACGGGGGACCTATTCTCAGTTCAGTGGTTTGCTGCTGGCATATGCCTCTGTATTTGCTGTATTCTGGCTGTGTCTCTCAGGAGCGATCTACATCCGGCTCCTTTCGGTCTGCACTTCTTTGCTTCATCCATCTTGTCTAATTGGTTGGCTGTATATGTATGGGCCACATGTGGGGCAGGCTCTGAATGGGTGTTCCTTCAGTCTCTGTTTTAATCTTTGCCTCTCCCTTCCCTGCCAAGGGTATTCTTTTTCCTCATTTAAAGAAGGAGTGAAGCATTCACATTTTGATCATCCGTCTTGAGTTTCGTTTGTTCTAGGGATCTAGGGTAATTCAGCATTTGGGCTAAAAGCCACTTATCAATGAGTGCATACCATGTATGTCTTTCTGTGATTGGGTTAGCTCACTCAGGATGATATTTTCCAGTTCCAACCATTTGCCTACGAATTTCATAAACTCGTTGTTTTTGATAGCTGAGTAATATTCCATTGTGTAGATGTACCACATTTTCTGTATCCATTCCTCTGTTGAAGGGCATCTGGGTTCTTTCCATTTTCTGGCTATTATAAATAAGGCTGCGATGAACATAGTGGAGCACGTGTCTCTTTTATATGTTGAGGCATCTTTTGGGTATATGCCCAAGAGAGGTATAGCTGGATCCTCAGGCAGTTCAATGTCCAATTTTCTGAGGAACCTCCAGACTGATTTCCAGAATGGTTTTACCAGTCTGCAATCCCACCAACAATGGAGGAGTGTTCCTCTTTCTCCACATCCTCGCCAGCATCTGCTGTCACCTGAGTCTTTGATCTTAGCCATTCTCACTGGTGTGAGGTGAAATCTCAGGGTTGTTTTGATTTGCATTTCCCTTATGACTAAAGATGTTGAACATTTCTTTAGGTGTTTCTCAGCCATTCGGCATTCCTCAGCTGTGAATTCTTTGTTTAGCTCTGAACCCCATTTTTTAATAGGGTTATTTGTTTCCCTGCGGTCTAACTTCTTGAGTTCTTTGTATATTTTGGATATAAGGCCTCTATCTGTTGTAGGATTGGTAAAGATCTTTTCCCAATCTGTTGGTTGCCGTTTTGTCCTAACCACAGTGTCCTTTGCCTTACAGAAGCTTTGCAGTTTTATGAGATCCCATTTGTCGATTCTTGATCTTAGAGCATAAGCCATTGGTGTTTTGTTCAGGAAATTTCTTCCAGTGCCCATGTGTTCCAGATGCTTCCCTAGTTTTTCTAATATTAGTTTGAGTATATCTGGTTTGATGTGGAGGTCCTTGATCCACTTGGACTTAAGCTTTGTACAGGGTGATAAGCATGGATCGATCTGCATTCTTCTACATGTTGCCCTCCAGTTGAACCAGCACCATTTGCTGAAAATGCTATCTTTTTTCCATTGGATGGTTTTGGCTCCTTTGTCAAAAATCAAGTGACCATGGGTGTGTGGGTTCATTTCTGGGTCTTCAATTCTATTCCATTGGTCTATCTGTCTGTCTCTGTACCAATACCATGCGGTTTTTATCACTATTGCTCTGTAATACTGCTTGAGTTCAGGGATAGTGATTCCCCCTGAACTCCTTTTATTGTTGAGGATAGATTTAGCTATCCTGGGTTTTTTGTTATTCCAGATGAATTTGCAAATTGTTCTGTCTAACTCTTTGAAGAAATGGATTGGTATTTTGATGGGGATTGCATTGAATCTGTAGATTGCTTTTGGTAAAATGGCCATTTTTACTATATTAATCCTGCCAATCCATGAGCATGGGAGATCTTTCCATCTTCTGAGGTCTTCTTCAATTTCTTTCCTCAGTGTCTTGAAGTTCTTATTGTACAGATCTTTTACTTGCTTGGTTAAAGTCACACCGAGGTACTTTATGTTATTTGGGTCTATTATGAAGGGTGTCGTTTCCCTAATTTCTTTCTCGGCCTGTTTCTCTTTTGTATAGAGGAAGGGAACTGATTTATTTGAGTTAATTTTATACCCAGCCACTTTGCTGAAGTTGTTTATCAGCTTTAGGAGTTCTCTGGTGGAACTTTTGGGATCACTTAAATATACTATCATGACATCTGCAAATAGTGATATTTTGACCTCTTCTTTTCCGATCTGTATCCCCTTGATCTCCTTTTGTTGTCTGATTGCTCTGGCTAGAACTTCAAGAACTATATTGAATAAGTAGGGAGAGAGTGGGCAGCCTTGTCTAGTCCCTGATTTTAGTGGGATTGCTTCAAGTTTCCCTCCATTTAGTTTAATGTTAGCAACTGGTTTGCTGTATATGGCTTTTACTATGTTTAGGTATGGGCCTTGAATTCCTATTCTTTCCAGGACTTTTATCATGAAGGGGTGTTGAATTTTGTCAAATGCTTTCTCAGCATCTAATGAAATGATCATGTGGTTCTGTTCTTTCAGTTTGTTTATATAATGGATCACGTTGATGGTTTTCCATATATTAAACCATCCCTGCATGCCTGGGATGAAGCCTACTTGATCATGGTGGATGATATTTTTGATGTGCTCTTGAATTCGGTTTGCCAGAATTTTATTGATTATTTTTGCGTCGATATTCATAAGGGAAATTGGTCTGAAGTTCTCTTTCTTTGTTGTGTCTTTGTGTGGTTTAGGTATAAGAGTAATTGTGGCTTCGTAGAAGGAATTCGGTAGTGCTCCATCTGTTTCAATTTTGTGGAATAGTTTGGATAATATCGGTATGAGGTCTTCTATGAAGGTCTGATGGAATTCTGCACTAAACCCGTCTGGACCTGGGCTCTTTTTGGTTGGGAGACCTTTAATGACTGCTTCTATTTCCTTAGGAGTTATGGGGTTGTTTAACAGGTTTATCTGTTCCTGATTTAACTTCGATACCTGGTATCTGTCTAGGAAATTGTCCATTTCCTGAAGATTTTCAAGTTTTGTTGAATATAGGTTTTTATAGTAAGATCTGATGATTTTTTGAATTTCCTCTGAATCTGTAGTTATGTCTCCCTTTTCATTTCTGATTTTGTTAATTTGGACACACTCTCTGTGTCCTCTCGTTAGTCTGGCTAAGGGTTTACCTATCTTGTGGATTTCTCAAAGAACCAACTTTTGGTTCTGTTGATTCTTTCTATGGTCCTTTTTGTTTCTACTTGGTTGATTTCAGCTCTGAGTTTGATTATTTCCTGCCTTCTACTCCTCCTGGGTGTATTTGCTTCTTTTTGTTCTAGAGCTTTTAGGTGTGCTGTCAAGCTGCTGACATATGCTCTTTCCTGTTTCTTTCTGCAGGCACTCAGCGCTATGAGTTTTCCTCTTAGCACAGCTTTCATTGTGTCCCATAAGTTTGGGTATGTTGTATCTTCATTTTCATTAAATTCTAAAAAGTTTTTAATTTCTTTCTTTATTTCTTCCTTGACCAGGTTATCATTGAGTAGAGCATTGTTCAATTTCCACGTATATGTGGGTATTCTTCCCTTATTGTTATTGAAGACCAGTTTTAGGCTGTGGTGGTCTGATAGCACTCATGGGATTATTTCTATCTTTCTGTACCTGTTGAGGCCCAGTTTTTGACCAATTATATGGTCAATTTTGGGGAAAGTACCACGAGGAGCTGAGAAGAAGGTATATCCTTTTGCTTTAGGAAAGAATGTTCTATAAATATCTGTTAAGTCCATTTGGTTCATGACTTCTCTTAGTCTGCCTACGTCTCTGTTTAATTTCTCTTCCATGATCTGTCCATTGCTGAGAGTGGGGTATTGAAATCTCCTACTATTATTGTGTGAGGTGCAATGTGTGTTTTGAGCTTTAGTAAGGTTTCTTTTACGTATGTAAGTGACCTTGTATTTGGGGCATAGATATTTAGGATTGAGAGTTCATCTTGGTGGATTTTTCCTTTGATGAATATGAAGTGTCCTTCCTTATCTCTTTTGATGACTTTTAGTTGAAAATTGATTTTATTTGATATTAGAATGGCTACTCCAGCTTGTTTCTTCTGACCATTTGCTTGGAAAGTTGTTTTCCAGCCTTTCACTCTGAGGCAGTGTCTCTCTTTGTCTCTGAGGTGTGTTTCCTGTAGGCAGCAGAATGCAGGGTCCTCGTGCAGATCCAGTTTGTTAATCTATGTCTTTTTATTGGGGAGTTGAGGTCATTGATGTTGAGAGATATTAAGGAATAGTGATTAATGCTTCCTGTTATATTCATATTTGAATGTGAGGTTATGTTTGTGTGCTTTTCTTCTCTTTGTTTTGTTGCCAAGACGATTAGTTTCTTGCTTCTTCTAGGGTATAGCTTGCCTCCTTATGTTGGGCTTTACCATTTATTATCCTTTGTAGTGCTGGATTTGTAGAAAGATATTGTGTAAATTTGGTTTTGTCATGGAATATCTTGGTTTCTCCATCTATGTTAATTGAGATTTTTGCAGGATATAGTAACCTGGGCTGGCATTTGTGTTTTCTTAGGCTCTGTATGACATCAGTCCAGGATCTTCTGGCCTTCATAGTTTCTGGCGAGAAGTCTGGTGTGATTCTGATAGGTCTGCCTTTATATGTTACTTGACCTTTTTCCCTTACTGCTTTTAATATTCTTTCTTTATTTTGTGCATTTGGTGTTTTGACAATTATGTGACGGTAGGTGTTTCTTTTCTGGTCCAATCTATTTGTTGTTCTGTAGGCTTCTTGTATGCCTATGGGTATCTCTTTTTTTAGGTTAGGGAAGTTTTCTTCTATGATTTTGTTGAAGATATTTACTGGTCCTTTGAGCTGGGAGTCTTCACTCTATTCTATACGTATTGTCCTTAGGTTTGATCTTCTCATTTTGTCCTGGATTTCCTGTATGTTTTGGACCAGTAGCTTTTTCTGCTTTACATTATCTTTGACAGTTGAGTCAATGATTTCTATGGAATCTTCTGCTCCTGAGATTCTCTCTTCCATCTCTTGTATTCTGTTGGTGAAGCTTGTATCTACAGCTCCTTGTCTCTTCTTTTGGTTTTCTATATCCAGGGTTGTTTCCATGTGTTCTTTCTTGATTGCTTCTATTTCCATTTTTAATTCCTTCAACTGTTTGATTGTGTTTTCCTGGAATTCTTTCAGGGATTTTTGTGTCTCCTCTCTATGGGCTTCTACTTGTTTATTTATGTTTTCCTGGAATTCTTTCAGGCATTTTTGCGATTCCTCTCTGTAGGCTTCTACTTGTTTATTAATATTTTCCTGTGTTTCTCTAAGGGAGTTCTTCATGTCTTTCTTGAAGTCCTCCAGCATCATGATCAAATATGATTTTGAAACTAGATCTTGCTTTTCTGGTGTCTTTGGATATTTTGTGTTTGCTTTGGTGGGAGAATTGGGCTCTGATGTTGCCATGTAGTCTTTGTTTCTGTTGCTTGGGTTCCTGTGCTTGCCTCTTGCCATCAGATTATCTCTAGTGTTACTTTGTTCTGCTATTTCTGACAGTGGCTATACTGTCCTATA
Source organism: Rattus norvegicus (assembly GCF_036323735.1). Classification (NCBI taxonomy): domain Eukaryota; kingdom Metazoa; phylum Chordata; class Mammalia; order Rodentia; family Muridae; genus Rattus; species Rattus norvegicus. The sequence continues at coordinate 86,702,015 of NC_086020.1, forward strand.
AGCCTGTGTGTCAGGAGTGCTGTAGACCTGTTTTCCTGTTTTCTTTCAGCCAGTTATGGGGACAGAGTGTTCTGCTTTCGGGTGTGTAGTTTTTCCTCTCTACAGTTCTTCAGCTGTTCCTGTGGGCCTGTGTGTTGAGTTCACCAGGCAGGTCACTTGCAGCAGAGAAGTTGGCCTTACCTGTGGTCCCGAGGCTCAAGTTCGCTCACGGGGTGCTGCCCATGAGCTCTCTGTGGCAGCAGCAACCGGGAAGATCTGCGCTGCAGTTTCCGAGAGCTTCAGTGCACCAGGGTTCCAGATGGCGTTTGGTGTTTTCCTCTGGCGTCCGAGATGTGTGCAGAGTCGGCACATCTTTTGTTTTTTTTTTTCTTTTTTTTTTTCTGGGGCTGGGGACCGAACCCCGGACCTTGCGCTTCCTAGGTAAGCGCTCCTACCCCACATGTTTTGATTATTTGCCCAGGAGAGGTATAGCTGAGTCCTCAGGTAGTGGAATGTCCAGTTTTTTGAGGAACCTCCAGACTGATTTCCAGAGAGTTTTTACCAGTTTGCAATCCCACCAACAATGAAGGAGTGTTCCTCTTTCTCCCCTTCCTTGCCAGCATCTCTTGTCACCTGAGGTTTTTTTTTTTAACCATTCTAATTAGTGTGAAGTGGAATGTCAGATTTGATTTGCATTTCCCTGATGTCTAAGAATGTTGAACATTTCTTTAGGTGCTTATAACATTCGATATTCCTCAGCTCTGATTTCTTTTTTTAGCTCTATACCCCATTTTTAATGGGGTTATTTGGCTCTCTGGAGTCTAAGTTCTTGAGTTTTTTTGTATACTTTGGATATTAGCCATCTATTGCATGTAAGATTGGTAAAGATCTTTTCCCAATCTGTTGGTGGCTGTTTTTTCCTAATAACAGTGTCGTTTGCCTTACAGACTTTTGCAGTTTTATGAGGTCCCATTTGTTGATTCTTGATCTTAAGCATAAGTCATTGGTGTTTTGTTCAGTAAATTTTCCCCAGTAACCATGTGTTTGAGGATCTTCCCCTATTTGAGTGTATCTGGTTTGATGTGGAGGTCCTTGATGCACTTGGACTTAAGCTTTGTATAGTGTGATAACTTCTATTGTAACTCATATAGGTTCCAAGATTCTGTTGAGATTATAGTTACATCAGCTCCTTTATAAACTAAGTCTTAAATTTCAGTAAAAAAAATCATTCAATTCCAATTTTGTTCTAGATAATTTAAAAACTTTATGAAAAACACAAAAACAAACAAACAAATAAAAAGTTGAAGGAAGAGAGGATTGGATGGGCATTCCTGGAAGGGAAACCAGGAAAGGGAGATAACATTTGAAATGTAAATAAATAAAATATCTGTTAGAAAAAAAAGGAGAAAAAAAGAACCTGTTCTTCAGTACTGCTAAATCTTCCCATTATTTTAGTTCAAAGTGCTTTGTCTTAGACATATTTTAAGCAGTAAACGCTGATTAATTCTGACTCCCCCTTTAAGCAGTACTTTATTTTATGGAAGCCATAATCTCAATCTTTCCCTCGAAGTCTTCAGATCTAATTCCAGGATGTACAATGAATCTTTGGCTTTATAGGCCACTTCTTCCTAAAATCATTCCTAGTGCCTATGGTGGGATCATTGGATTTTTGGTAATAGTGTAAGATTTTTACTTATTGCTATGTCTAGGGCACTGCTTCCTTCTGTATCATGCAGTAGGTCTATAATAATGTAGTTTATAGTATTCTCTAGTTGCTCTGTGGATGACTGACAAAAAAAGCCTGCCTTATATTATCTATTACTGTGGTGCAGGCAAACACAGGTAGGGAATTACCCTTATTTACAAGATTATCACATAGAAAGTTTAATATTTGTAACTGATTACCGCATATAATTCTTGCTGATCTGCATTCATTTGATCAATATATACCTTGAACCCACTGAGAAATCCTAGTAGGCTGATGGGATTTAGGGAAGTCTCTAAAAACACCTTGGTACAATCCCTTTTCAAATGACCATGTTTTCCACAAACAAGACAACTGACATTTCGATATCCAAGATGATTTTGGCCTTAGCTTATATAATTACATAGTTCTTAAGGTTAATATCAGCAGTACTTTTAACCCATAAATTCATGTGTCTCAGTTGAGCTTTGAAAGGTCTAAGAAGTTTCTTACATTCTACATTTTCATTTTCAAAACCTAAAATATCAATTAGTACTTCTTTTGCATCTGGATATTGCCCTGTTTATATCAGATGCAAATCTATGAAAGAAGTCAATAAAAGTCTATCTGGGGCTTTCTTTGCATGGTCTTTCTGAATGACATAGACTTATTTCTTCCTTCCACTACAATATCCTGGGCTCTTAAAGTTATTGACGTGTATCATATAATAATAGAGCCATCAAATTGCTTATGCTGTCTTAAATCAGAAAATTCACCTTCATATAACATATAACATTGGGTTTTTTGTTTTGGATTTTTGCTATATACACACCTTTAGAACTACTATGATTTTTGATAGTTGGAGCTTTATCTTAATACCATGTCACCCATTGTAACTGAGAACCAGCATAAGGTACAGCTGCTGCTGAATCTTTCCAGTCTTGGGGTATAATCCTGTTTTAGGTAACTCAGATGTATAAAAGCTATCTCAGATAGGGTGAGTACATTTCATTAGTCTCTACTGATTCTGTAATTTGTTTATGATCTTGTATTTTATCAGGATTCCAGACTAGTGGTTCATTTTGTGAATTTTTGCCATTTTCTGGCATTTGGGGCCAAGTGCCTGGGAAAATCAGTAGAAATGCTTGCCTTTCTGCAATTTCATTAATATGTAGTGCTGTAGATTCAAAGACATATCTATCTTTATCCTTATTTTTATTTGATACTTGGTTCACAATTACATACTTCCAATTCTCTTACATCCCCTTTCTTTGATCTTTCACGGCTTTGTAATACTTACTTAATTTTTCTTGTTTATAATTATTTTTCAAACCTTTTTTAAAAAGATTATTTCTCAAAAAATTTAAAAAATGTAAAGATTACAAGTGAAAGTATGGAGAAATATAAAGGGCATTAAAAGATTATGAATTTCGAGAGCAAGGTTAATGGAATGGTTAAAGGAATGTTAGAAGATAACCCACAAGGGCTCTAACACACGTCCCAACTGGCAAACACATAAAAATTTACTATTTTCTTCTTATGCTGAGTTAGGTAACTCAGACCCAAAGGACATACATGGCACGTACTCACTTATACGTGGATATTAGCCAAAGAAAAATGTACAGGATACTGAAGGTACAGTCCACAGAATCCAAAATGTTCAACAAGTTGAAGGGCCCAAGTGAGGATGCCTCAATCCAATTTGGGCGGAAGAAAAAAAACAATCAGAAGGAGAGAGAGGGAGTAAAAAGGGATAGGGGAGGGAATAGGGGGAACATGATCTGGTATTAGGTGGAGGAAAAGGACTGGAGCCCAGAGAACAAGCAGAAAGAGTGGAAACAGGCAACCTTGGGAGGTAGAAGTTGGTGGGACCCTCCAGAAAGTTTTAGAGACCTTGGAGGTGCGAAACTCTCAAGACTCAAAGGGAGGACCATGGATGAAATACCCTGCAGTGGCGAGAGGGAACTTGTAGAACCCACTTCCAGCAGGGCATTAAGTGAGGGATGAAGTTGCCATCCCAACAGTCAAAACTCTGAGCTATAATTGTTCCTTTCTGAAAGATCTGCAGGGACAGAAATGAAGAGGGGCTCAGGAAAAGGGAGTCCAGTGACTGGCCAAAGTGTATCCATCTCAAGGGGAAGCCCCAAAGCCTGAAACTATTATGAAGGTTATGGAGCACTCACAAAAAATGAACCTATGATTACAGCCCTCCTAAAGAACCACAAGCAGCCGAGTCAGATACAGATATTTGCACCCAACAAATGGACAGAAGATGCTAACCCTTGTGTTTGAATTAGGGAAAAGTTGTAAGAAGGTGAGGAAGAGGGCAACTGAGTAGAAAAACCAGCAGTCTCAATTAACTTAGATCCCCGATACGTTTTAGATACAGGATCACATCCAGGCAGCATACACCTGCAGCTATGAGGCTTCCAGCACATATTCAGTAAAGGTCTTCTGAACCTGGGTTCAGTCAGAAAAGGTACACTTAACTATCAAGAGACTGGAAGCACTAGGGAATTTAGAGGTCTGGTGAGGTGGGGGAGGGAGGGAGTGTGGACATCTTTTGTGGAGACAGAGTACTGCGGAGGAGGTACAGGATGGGGAATAGCCAGCAGGTCAACCAGGAAGGGCATAAAATCTGGTGTTTAAAAAAAGAAAGATTATATAGTTTTTAAATATTATTATTGTCTTTGACATTTGGGTTTCAGTATATACATTTCAAAATTTTTCTGGATGAGAATCCAGTAACAACAAGCTAAAATCAGACAAATAAAAATTCAAGGAGTATGCAGTGAGATCACAGGTATTCCAGGCTCAAATATCTAGAAACTGGATAAATCCCTAGCTAGCTTCTTGGATCCAGATGTAAATTAATAAAGCAGTTAATATGAGAAGTGTCTCCTTTTCTCAAGTGTAACCACAAACTTTACAAACAATTAGATGTTTGCACTAATAGAAAAATATGGAGAATGTTCTCAAAAAGTTGCATCTTTAATGCCATGTAGACTTGTGAATCATGAATTTACACCTCAAAGGCATGGGTTTATGCTATCTACCCTGGTTTCTGTAGTTGGAAGAGGAGCCTTTTTCATATTCTGACTACCCACAGGACACTTTTTTTTATTAGTTACCTTTCTATTGCTGTGATAAAACACCATAATATAATAAAAAATTAACAAAAGCATTAAAGTGGGCTTATTGTTGCATTGGTTAAAGTTTATGATGCTGAGTGTCTTCATTAGGGTTTTAGTGTTGTGAACATATACCGTGACCACTGCAAGTCTTATAAGAACAGCATATAATTGGGGTTCATTTTCAGGTTGTGTATTTCAGTGCATTATCCTCCATATGGGAGCATGGCAATGTCCAGGCATACAAGGGGCTGAAGGAGCTGAAAGGCTTCTTATTCTGAATGCAGCTAACAGAAAACAGGTTTCCATCCAGCTAATGGTCTTAAAGCCTAACCCCACAGTGAAATAACTATTCCAACAAGGACATACTACAACAAAGCTGCCCCTTCTAATAATGGCAGTCCCTGGGCCAAGCATATACAACTCATTACACTGAGTAAGGTATAGCATAAAAGAAGACTATGATAGTTAACATCTCAATCAACAACCCCACTGAGCACAAATACAAAGCTGAAAACGAAACAAACATGGGCACACATGTGAGCACATGCAACACGCACGCACACACACACACACACACACACACACACATACACAAACACACACACATCATTAAAATGGACTTACTGAAGTGATTCCTATCCATTCCACCAAATGGGATACACATATTTGAATATATGAATCTTTTGGAGTATTTCTCATTCAAACCATGACACAGTTCTTATATTCTATTTTAAGAAGATTTATTTATTTATTATATATACTGTAGCTGACTTCAGACATACCAGAAGAAGGCATCATATCTCATTACAGGTGATTGTAAGACACCATGTGGTTGCTGGGATTTGAACTCAGGACCTCTAGAAGAGCAGTCAGTGCTCTTAACCACTGAGCCATCTCTCCAGCCCCAGTTTTTTCCACTCTTAGTTACAACTATTTTTTAATCTGGCCAAATTCTACCATATCCTTTAGTGAGACTGCTATGTATCCATCATACTACGTTAGAAAATAAATATTCCTATTCCACAAAAGTAACCTGAGAATAGCAAAAAAAAAAAAAAAAAAAAAAGAGTAAGTCAAGACCAGATTCCAGCATCAAATCTACAGCTACATATACAGTATATTGAGTTTGTCATAAAATCAGGTGAACGACTGTGGGATTAGGCATTTCCACTCCTCCAACTCTGCAACATACAAAGCACATAGAGTCTCTTATAGACAAGCTCTGCTACAGATGCACCTGCATCTTTCCTTAAATGGAGTTCCACAGTCCCCCTTTCTCTAATGTTCTGTGTATGATAATCTGTTTTATATTATTTCAAGTGTACTGTGGTTGGAAAAATAGACCTGTGGTTAAATGCATTGAGTGCATTTTCAAAGGATCCATGTTTGGATTCTAGCAACCATACAACATATGACAACTATCCATAACTACAGTTAAATGGGAACTATAAGGGTAAATAGTTTATTATAAAGAAGTATCTGTTGCTGGCTTGGGTGATTGCTCTAATGAGAAACCTGTGGTTGAGTACCAGTTCTTCGATTGAGTAAATCACAGTACCAAAATATACTTCTGTCTTCAAGTGGAACATGAGAGAATTTTGAAGCAACTATATTCCAGACAATATGTGATATAAGGAATGAAAAATATATTCTAGTTTATATTTATATTAATACCTAGCACTTCCCAGTGGTCATATACTTAGTGAATAGGTCCTATTCAGCTTATTGGGTATGACTTAAAGCAATTGACAAGCACACAAGCAAGCAAACATTTATTTTTCTGGGCTTGTAAGAAAATCAGAAGGCAATTACCCACAGATCAGACTGTGCTGATATATTTTATGAAAGTGCTTGTATAATTATACTTTCAATTTGGTACCTCTTGAAGGTAGAGGCTCTTTATTTTGTCTATAAATCTGTTTTCAGTTGGATATTTTATGTATTTACATTCCAAATATTATTCCCTTCACCCCCTCTTCCATACCCTCTTTCTTCTTTCCTTGCTTCTATGAAGATGCTCCCACACCCAACTACATACTCCCACCTCAAATCCCTGAGCAAATGGTTTCTCCCTCCTGTTGATGCCAGACAATGACATCCTCTGCTACATATGCAGCTGGAGCCATAGTTACCTCAATGAAGAGATATCTGTTATTCCTGATTTTCTTCTTATTACCCCACCCTTCAAGCACAGGTACCATGTTCTAACAGGTAGGATGTGTGTTGGGCACAATATGGTATCATTGCAGATCCCACCTCCATTCCCTCTCATGCCCCAGGGTTCTGTTGTCATCCTCTCTATCTAATTTCATCCCCCAAACAGAAAGGGAAGTATCTGTGTAGAATGGCAGCTCAACACAATAGGTAGCAAGACTTTATTTTTTCTGCTTCTTCCCTTCCCCCACACCCTATACAACTGGATACTCTTCCATCACTGCCTAGGAAATAACCAAAAACTGAAAGTAGATAAGAACTTCCTCAGAAAATACTCCCTATAAATCTCCCATACCCCAGGTTGGGAATCCAGTGACTGATACCCCATACCCCTGCAGAAGCTATCAGGAAGCTATACCTTAACTGAAGCATCATTTGATTTCAAGCTAACATACAGGATATTCTTGTTATTTGAGTTGGAATTCATATGCATTTGGTACTAGAAAAATATAAAGTATACAAAAAAACCTTCATATTATCTCAGAGGAATAATTTTCCACCTATCTAATGGCAGTAGGAGACTCAGTACTCTGGGATTAATAACTGCCCAATGTCTATGCCTGCCTTAAAGTTAGGCTACAGTTAATAGATCTCTAGAAAAGCTCAACAAACAATTCCATCAGGTTTGGTCTTTTAATTTTTAGCCTGATCTTGATCCAAGTGGAACATGATGACTCAAGATATTAGCGAGATAGATGAGACCCAAATTCTTTATATATGTTTCTCCAGATTCAGAGGTAAGGGAGAAGAAGGTTTATTCAAATTACAGTACAACATTGCTTTCACATGCACCAAAGAAAGTCAGGAGAGGAACTCTAACAATACAGGATCCTGGAGGCAGGAACTGATGCTTACTGGGTTGTCCACTTGTCGTGCTCCGCTTATTCTCCTATAGAGTACAGGGCCACAATCCCAAAGATAGAATTCCCTACAATGGGTTAAGAGCTCCCCTGTTGATAACTAACTGGAAAAAATGCCTTAGAACCGGCTCTTATGGAGATATTTTCTAAACCAAGGCTCCTTTCTTTCTGGTGAGAGAACCAGCCAGGCCACCTAGGGAAAAAAGGTCTTTTAATCTTAAAATGGATACATGAAAGGCTGGTTTTCAATAATTACAAGAAAGCCCACATACACATGGAAGCTGAAAAACTCACTACTCAATGATAACCTGATCAGGGAAGGAATAAAGATAGACATTAAAGACTTCTTAGAATTTAACAAAATGAAGGCACAACATATCCAAATTTATGAAACACAAAGCAGTGCTAAGAGGAAAACTCATGGCTCTGAGTGCCTCCATAAAGAAATAGAATAACAAATTAGCAGCACATCTGTAAGTGCTAAAACAAACAAACAAAAACAAATGCACACGAGGAGTAGATAGCAGTAAATAATCAATCTCAGGGCCAAAATCAACCAAGTAGAAACAAGGAGAACTACACAAACAATCAACAAAAGATGTAGCTGAATCTTTGAGAAAATCAACAATATAGACCAACTTAGCCAGAGTAACCAGAGGGCACAGAGACAGTATCCAAATTGGCAATACAGAAATGAAAAGGGAGATATAACAACAGAAACCGAGTAAATTCAAAAAAATCACCAGATCCTAAAACAAAAGCCTATATTCCAAAAAAACAAAAACAAAAACAAAAACAAAAGCAAAACAAAAACCAAAAAACCTGGCAAATCTAGATGAAATGGATGATTTTCTACATAAGCAGGTACCAACATTAATTCTCGACGAGATAAACCATTTAAACTGCACCATAACTCTAAGGAATAAGAAACAGTCATAAAAACAAAACAAAACAAAACAAAACAAAACAAAAAAAAAACAAAAAACCAGCCCAGGGCCAGATGGTTTCATTGTGGAATTCTATCAGAACTTCAAAGAAGATCTAATAGCAATACTTCTCAAACTATTCCATAAAATAGAAACAGAAGAAACATGACTGAATTCTTTCTATGACGCCACAGTTACAGTGACACCCACACCACAAAGAACAAACACACGAACACCACACGAACAAAGAAAGAGAACTTTAGATCCATTTCCCTTATGAATATCACTGCAAAAATATTCAATAAAATTCTCACAAACCAAATCCAAGAACGTATCAATACTATCATCCACCATAATCAATTAGGCTTAATCCAGGAATGCAGGGATTGTTCAATGTACAGAAATCCATCAATGTAACTCACTATATAAACAAATGCAAAAAAACCCCACATGATCATCTCATTAGATGCTGAAAAAGCCTTTCACAAATTCAGTTCCCACTATTGTTAAAAGATTGGAGGTATCAGGAATTCAAGGATAATACCTAAATATAATAAATGCAACATACAGCAAGCCAGTAGCCAACATCAACCTAAAGGGAGAGAAAATCAAACAATCTCACTAAAACCAGGGACAAGACAAGACTGCCCATCCTGTCTCTATCGACTAAATTTAGTTGACTAAATATCGACTAAATATAGAACTCAAAGTTCTAGCCAGAATAATTAGACAACAAAAGGAGATCAAACAAATACAAATTGGGGAGGAGGAAGTCAATATATCTCTGTGGATATCACTATTTGCAGATGATATGGTAGTATTCACAAGCAACCCCAAAAATTCTACCAGAGAGCTCCAACAGCTGATATAATACATCAGTGAATTAGCTAGATATAAAATCAGTAGCTTGCCTCTACTCAAAGGCTGAGAAAGAAATTAGGGGAATAGCACTCGTCCTAATACAAATAATATAAAATATCCTGGTGTGACTCTAACCAACCAATGAAAGATATGTATGACAAGAACTTTAAATCCCTTAAGAAAGAAATTAAAGAAGACCTGAGAAGGTGGAAAGATCTCCCATTCTCATGGACTGGAAGGATTAATATAGTAAAAACTGCCATCTTACCAAGCAATCTACTGATTCAATGCAATCCACATCAAAATTCCAATTCAATTTGGGATAGCAAAGTTTCATTTGGAATAATAAAAAACACAGGAAGAGTGCAACTATTCTCAACAATAAAAGAACTTCTGGGGAAATCACCATCGCTGACCTCAAGCTATACTATAGAGCAATATTGATAAAAACTGCATGGTATTCGTACAAAGACAGGCAAGTTAATCAATGGAATCGAATTGAAGACCCAGAAATGAACCTACAAACCTATGGTAATTTGATCTTTGCAAAAGAAGCTACAAACATCTGGTGGAAAAAAGAGCATTTTCAAAAAATGCCACTGGATCAACTGGCATTCTGCATATGGAAGAATGCATATTGATGCATTCTTATCTCCTTGTACAAAGATCAAGTCAAAGTGGACCAAGGACCTCCACATAAAACCAGATATGCTACGTCTTATAGAAAAGAAAGTGGGGTAGAGCTTTGAATACTTGATCACAGGAGAAGGCTTCCTGAACAGAAAACCAATGGCCTATGCTCCAATATCAAGAATCAACAAATGGGACCAAATAAAATTGAAAAGCTGTAAGGCAATGAATATGTTCAATAGGACAACATGACAATCCACAGATTGGGAAAAGATATTTACCAACCCTCCATCTGATACAGGGCTAGTATTCAAAATATTCAAAGGACTCAAGAAGGTATACTCCAGAGAACCAAAATAACCCTATTAAAACGTGCAGTACAAAGCAAAATAGAGAATTCTCAACTGAGGAATCTTGAATGGCTGAGAAGCACTTAAAGACATGTTCAACGTCTTAGGTCATCAGAGAAATGCATTTCAAAAATACCCTGAGATTCCACCTCACACCAATCAGAATGGCTAAGATCAAAAATGCAAATGACAGCAGATGTTGGTGAGGATGTGGAAAAAGAGAAAAATACCTTCATTGCTGGTAGGATTGCAGGCTGGTTCACCCACTCTGGAAATCAGTCTGGCAGTTCCTTGGAAAATTGGAAGTAGTTCTTGATGTGTTCATAAAAAGATAAAGAGGAAATAAATATGTTTTGGTGGAGGTGTGGTGGGGTGTGTGGTCAGAGGCTACCATTGAGGGTCCATGTTAAGGCACCCCTTCCTCTTGAAGGATCAGCCGCATGATGGTACAATCTACCATAGAGTTTATTCAGGGGATGGAGAGGGGAGTAGAGGGTAATAAAGGCAGAGAAATGCAGAGAGAGAGAGAGAGAGAGAGAGAGAGAGAGAGAGAGAGAGAGAGAGAGAGAGAGAGAGAAGAAGGAGGAGGAGGAGGAGGAGGAGGAGGAGGAGGAGGAGGAGGAGGAGGAGGAGGAGGAGGAAGGAGGGAAGGGGAGAGGCCAGCCATGAGCACATGGAGAAAGAGGGATGAAGAAAATGGGGAGAGAGCTGGATGAAGAAGGCAAGAGACAGAGCAAGAACTAAGGGGTCATGCAGTTTCTTTTACAGTGAGTCAGGCATACCTGGACATTTCGAGGTAACTGGTACTGAGCATATCTGGCTGTTGCCAGGTTCCTGTGGGCTTAAGAATAACCAGAAGCTGGAAACTAACCAGATGTTCCTCAACAGAAGAATGGATACAGAAAATGTGGTAAATTGACACAATGGAGTACTACTCAGCAATTAAATCAATGACTTCCTGACATTCTTAGATAACTGGATGGAACTAGAAAATATCCTGAGTGAGGTAACTCAGACCCAAAATAACATAAATGTTGTATACTCACAGATCCATAAGATCACAAATCTTAGAAGGAGGGAATACCAGGGGGTGGATGTTTTAGTACTTCACTGAGGGGTGGGACAGGACAATTTTGGGAAGTGAAGGGATAGTGGGGCACTGGAGTTAGAGAGGAGGGGGAGGAAATAAGGAGGGCAGTATCAGGAAATGGAGGGGATGTGAGAGAAGTGCAGAGGGTCAGGAAATTGAACAAAAATATGTAGCAGTGGATTATAGGCAACTGGTGATAGCCACTGGAGGGTCCCAGGTACCAGGGAAATGTGAGGCTCCTGGGACACAATGGGGATGACTTTAGACTATATGCAAAGAGAAGGGGGAGATAAAACTTGTACAGACCACCTCCAGCAGATAGGCACAGCCCATGGTCAAGGGATGGGGTCACCCACCCATCTCAAAGTTTTTAACCCAGAAATGTTCCTGTCCAAAGGAAGAACATGGACAGAAAATGGAACAGAGACTGAAAAAGACATCTGGGAACTGCCCCTCCTGGGGATCCATCATGTCTGCAGATCCCTTACCCTACACTGTTGCCATGGTCAAGAGCTGCTTGCTGACCAGAACCTGGTGTGTCAGTTCCTTGAGATATCTGGAAATGTGGATGCTTGGAGCCAACCATCAAACTGAGCTCAGGTAACTTGGTAGGGGAGGTGGCAGAAGGTGACTGAAGGAGTGGAAGGTGATTGCAACCCCATTGGAAGAACAACATAGGCTTGTCTGACCATCCAGTGCTCCTAGAGACTGGATCACCAACCAAGGAGTGTAACTGGAGGGATCCATGGCTCCACATACATAAGTAACAGAGGATAGCCTTGCCTGATAGGAATGGGAGCGGAGGCCTTTGGTCCCATGAAGGTTTGATACCCCAGTGCTGGGGCAGTTGGACATGAGACTGTTGATTTTAGAGGGATTTTTTTCAAGTTTGTCTCCATCGAGCTTAATGTTTGATAATGGTTTGCTGTATATTGCTTTTACTATGTTTAGGTGTGGGCCTTGAATTCCTATTCTTTCCAAGACTTTTTATCATGAAGGGGTTTTGAATTTTGTAATATCCTTCCTCAGCATCTAATGAAATGATCCTGTGGATTTTGTCTTTGAATTTGTTTATAAAGTGGATTACTTTGATGGATTTCCATATGTTGAACCATCCTTGAGTACCTGCGATGAAACCTACTTGATCATGATGGATGATTGTTTTGACGTGTTCTTGGATTAGGTTTACAAGACTTTTATTGAGTATTTTTGCATTGACATTCATAAGGGGAATTGGTCTGAAGTTCTCTTTCTTTGTTGGGTCTTTGTGTGGTTTAGGAATAAGAGTAATTCTGGCTTCATGGAAAGAATTTGGTAGTGCCACATCTGTTTGTACTTTATGGAATAATTTGAACAGTTTTGGTATGAGGTCTTCTTTGAAGGTCTGATAGAATTCTGCACTAAACACATCTGGTGCTGGGCTCTTTTTGGTTGGGAGACTTTTAGTAACTGCTTCTATTTCTTTAGGAGTTATGGGGTTGTTTAGATGATTTATGTGTTTCTGATTTAACTTTAGTACCTTGAATTTGTCTAGAAAATTGTCCATTTCCTCCAGATTTTCGAGTTTTGTTGTTTATAGGCTTTTGTAGTAGGATCTGATATTTTTTGAATGTCCTCAGATTCTGTTGTTAAGTCTCCCTTTTCATTTCTGATTTTGTTAATTTCGATACACTCTCTGTGTCCTCCAGTTAGTATGGCTAAGGGTTTATCTATCATGTTGGTTTTCTAAAAGAACCAGCTTTTGGTTCTCTGGATATCTGTGTAGTTTTTTTTTTTTGTTTCTACTTGTTTGATTTCAGCCCTGAGTTTGATTATTTCCTGCCTTCTGCTTCTCTTGGCTGTATTTGCTTCTTTTTGTTCTACAGCTTTTAGGTGTGCTGTCAAATTGCTGATGTATGCTCTCTCCTGTTTTCTGCAGGCACTCAGAGCTATGAATTTTCCTCTTAGCACTCCTTTCATTGTGTTCCATAGTTTGGGTATGTTGTACCTTCATTTTCATTAAATTCTAAGAAGTCTTTACTTTCTTCCTTTATTTCTTCCTTGACCAGGTTATCATAGAGTAGAGCATTGTTCAACTTCCATGCATATGTGGGCATTCTTTACTTATTGTTGTTATTGAAGACCAGCCTTAGTTTGTGGTGATCTTGTAGGATACATGGGATTATTTCCATCTTTCTATATCTGTTGAGGCCTGTTTTGTCACTGATTATGTGGTCAGTTTTGGAGAAGATACCATGAGTTGGTGAGAAGAAGGCATATCCTTTCATTTTAGAATGGAATGTTCTATAAATATCCGTTAAATCCACTTGGTTCATAATTTCTGTTTCTTTTTCCATGTCTCTGTTTAGTTTCTGTTTCCATGATTGTTCCATTGATGAGAATGGGTGTTAAAATCTCCTGAATTGGCAATGAGACTTGGGGATTGTATTTGGATGTATGGAACTTAGAGATTAATATCTGTAGTTAGCCTACTTTCTTTTCTTGGCATGAGCAGATGTTTCAGGTATGTTGGAGTAAAGCAAAGTGTCTAGAGAATTTTAGAAGTTCTGTGGGTTCCAGTAAAGATGGGGTAATTGAGAAGAGTGAAGCAGGAGGGTGTGTAAGGTTATAGAGTTGAGGATAAAATGGTATATTAACCATGGAAAAGCAGAAGGAAAAGTGAAAACCTGGAGTTAGATTGCCTGATTTCATGGCATAAATCAATCTTCAATTTTCTTCGAGTGCCCTTTCTAAACTGATACTATACCTATAAATATATCTATATTACCATGTAATCATTTGACTAAAACAGAAACCATCTGTAATTTATATCTAACAATGTGTATTAAATATGCTTACCAACTGAGTGTACAGCTACCTAATATTCTAATACAGAAATAACTTACTCATTAGATTTTTTTTTGGCTCACAGACAGAAGCTGTCATATTTGACTATGGTTAGTATTTCAGCTTTTCCCCCCTTTCCCCCTTCCTCTTCCTTTTTTGTGCTGTCTCTGTACTTCTTTTCCCACTTCTCCTATTTTAATTCTTGTTCTTTTTGAGATTAAGTGTTACTGTGAGGGTCAGAATGGCTTTGAATTTCTGGGTTTAGGTGTTTTTCCTGGATCAGCTCCCCAAGTGCTGGAACTACAGGTGAGTGCCAACATGCTTGGCTTCTGGTGGTATTTTCACAAGACCACTTGAATAGGTTCAATGCTATGATATTTTGAAAAACATTCTCCTGAGTGATTTTCTAAAGACTAATTTGTATGTGTGGATTAGATCAGCTTAAATAGGTGAACTTTGAGTAACCTAATTCTACTCTCTAGTATGGAGCCCTAGTTTTATTAATGAATGAATTAGACTCAATTGAATAAAGAAAGTGCTCCTGAAACACTTCTTTGAACAGGGTGGGAGCATCAGCACATGGTTTGTGACTAGTTCCTGAATCTTTAGGCAGCCCCCACTAGCTGGGTTTTCCAGCCTCCAAAATCTTGTCAGTCATTTTTTTAAAATACCCCTTCTTCTTTGTATAAATGTTGAACAAAGAAGTGAGTAATTTCTGTATGAAGTAAAGTAACATAAAGAAAGCAAATGTATCTCGATTAGAAAATTATTTTCCAAAAGGGTGTAGCAGAACCCAAAGTGGGTTACAAGACCCAGGAATAAACAGGGATGTTGTCTTTTATTTCTAATGTAGGTAGTAACTTCAGCTCATCTTAATGGTGGCAGTTCAATATCAAAATGAAAAGCAGTTGACTGATTGCAGAAAGCAATGTCATATGTTCCAAAAAATATGGTGTTTTCCCAAGCTAATAAAAACCCCTTTCTCATATTATATATCTATTTTTTTCTATTTCTCTGTGTAAACAAATATGTCAGTTTTACCTAAAACTAGATTTCATTTTTTTTCACTTTAAAAGAAAAATTTTATTTAACCTTTTTTAACACTTCAGATTTTATTCCACTCCTGGTCTACCCTCTGACTGTTCCCCATCTCACACCTCTTCCCCACCCCCTGTCTCAATGAGGATATCCCAGTTCTCCACCGCCACCCCACCAGATCCGCTAAACTCCCTGGGACTTCCAGTCTCTTGATGGTTAGGTGCACCTTCCCTAATTAAACCCAGACCCAGGAGTCCTCTGTTGTATATGTGTTGGAGGCCTCACATCAGGTAGTGTATGCTGCTCAGTTGGTGGTCCAGTATCTGAGAGATCTTGAGGGTCCAGGTTAATTGAGACTGCTGGTCCTCTTACAGAGTGGCCCACCTCATCAGCTTTTTCCAGCTTTTCCCTATTTCAACAAGATGGGTCAACAGCTTCTGTTCATTGGTTGGGTAAAAATATTTGCATCTGACTTTCAGCTGCTTGTTGGGTCTCTCAGAAGGCTGTCATGATAGATCCCTTTTTCTGAGTGCTCCATATCCTCAGTAATAGTGTCAGGCCTAGGGACCTCCCCTAGAGCTGTATCCCACGTTGGGCCTGTCCTGGACCTCCTTTTCCTCAGGATCCTCTCGGTTTCTATTCCTGAAGTTCTTTCAGACAAGAGCAATTATGTGTCAGAGTTTTGACTGTGGCATGGCAACCCCATTTCTCACTTGATGCTCTGTCTTTCTGCTGGAGATGGGCTCTAAAAGTTCCCTTTCCCCTTTGTAGTACATTTCATCTAAGGTCACTCTTTAAATTCTCATTTATGCACATGAAATATTTCAATGGATTGGGGTAGGAGATAATTCATGTAAATGGCTTAGTTAAGTTTTCAATGTTCCATAAATTCAGAATAAGTATAAATACTTAGTGAGATGATCTAAATGAAGAGAATGACTACATAATAACAATGATGATTATTACAATTGTAATAGTAACTACATCATTGATAACCAAAGTCTTGGAGCCTTAAATACTCCTGCTGTGTTCTTAATTGCTAAGCAAAGAGCAGAGCTGCTACAGTATTTTATCTACTTTCCGAGATACTGAGAGCATGTATTTTGTGCCATTTCTCAAATAATGACTATACTTTTCCATTTGGTTCAGGTATTGCTTATGTTGGTCCCATAGCCATCTCATTGCTGATTCTAATTACCTGTTTTACTTTTCTTTTTTTTTTTTTTATTATTATTAACTTGAGTATTTCTTATATACATTTCGAGTGTTATTCCCTTTCCCAGTTTCCGGGCAAACATCCCCCTCCCCCTCCCCTTTCTTATCGGTGTTCCCCTCCCCACCCTCCCCCATTGTCGCCCACCCCCAACAGTCTAGTTCACTGGGGGTTCAGTCTTAGCAGGACCCAGGGCTTCCCCTTCCACTGGTGCTCTTACTAGGATATTCATTGCTACCTATGAGGTCAGAGTCCAGGGTCAGTCCATGTATAGTCTTTAGGTAGTGGCTTAGTCCCTGGAAGCTCTGGTTGCTTGGCATTGTTGTACATATGGGGTCTCGAGCCCCTTCAAGCTCTTGCAGTTCTTTCTCTGATTCCTTCAACGGGGGTCCTATTCTCAGTTCAGTGGTTTGCTGCTGGTATTCGCCTCTGTATTTGCTGTATTCTGGCTGTGTCTCTCAGGAGCGATCTACATCCGGCTCCTGTCGGTCTGCACTTCTTTGCTTCATCAATCTTGTCTAATTGGGTGGCTGTACATGTATGGGCCACATGTGGGGCAGGCTCTGAATGGGTGTTCCTTCAGTCTCTGTTTTAATCTTTGCCTCTTTCTTCCCTGCCAAGGGTATTCTTGTTCCCCTTTTAAAGAAGGAGTGAACCATTCACATTTTGATCATCTGTCTTGAGTTTCATTTGTTCTAGGCATCTAGGGTAATTCAAGCATTTGGGCTAATAGCCACTTATCAGTGAGTGCATACCATGTATGTCTTTCTGTGTTTGGGTTAGCTCACTCAGGATGATATTTTCCAGTTCCAGCCATTTGCCTACGAATTTCATAAAGTCGTTGTTTTTGATAGCTGAGTAATATTCCATTGTGTAGATGTACCACATTTTCTGTATCCATTCCTCTGTTGAAGGGCATCTGTGTTCTTTCCAGCTTCTGGCTATTATAAATAAGGCTGCTATGAACATAGTGGAGCACGTGTCTTTTTTATATGTTGGGGCATCTTTTGGGTATATGCCCAAGAGAGGTATAGCTGGATCCTCAGGCAGTTCAATGTCCAATTTTCTGAGGATCCTCCAGACTGATTTCCAGAATGGTTGTACCAGTTTGCAATCCCACCAACAATGGAGGAGTGTTCCTCTTTCTCCACATCCTCGCCAGCATCTGTTGTCCCCTGAGTTTTTGATCTTAGCCATTCACACTGGTGTGAGGTGAAATCTCAGGGTTGTTTTGATTTGCATTTCCCTTATGACTAAAGATGTTGAACATTTCTTTAGGTGTTTCTCCACCATTCGGCATTCCTCAGCTGTGAATTCTTTGTTTAGCTCTGAGCCCCATTTTTTAATAGGGTTATTTGTTTCCCTGTGGTCGAACTTCTTGAGTTCTTTGTATATTTTGGATATAAGGCCTCTATCTGTTGTAGGATTGGTAAAGATCTTTTCCCAATCTGTTGGTTGCCGTTTTGTCCTAACCACAGTGTCCTTTGCCTTACAGAAGCTTTGCAGTTTTATGAGATCCCATTTGTCAATTCTTGATCTTAGAGCGTAAGCCATTGGTGTTTTCTTCAGGAAATTTTTTCCAGTGCCCATGTATTCCAGATGCTTCCCTAGTTTTTCTTCTATTAGTTTGAGTGTGTCTGGTTTGATGTGGAGGTCCTTGATCCACTTGGACTTAAGCTTTGTACAGGGTGATAAGCATGGATCGATCTGCATTCTTCTACATGTTGCCCTCCAGTTGAACCAGCACCATTTGCTGAAAATGCTATCTTTTTTCCATTGGATGGTTTTGGCTCCTTTGTCAAAAATCAAGTGACCATAGGTGTGTGGGTTCATTTCTGGGTCTTCAATTCTATTCCATTGGTCTATCTGTCTGTCTCTGTACCAATATCATGCAGTTTTTATCACTATTGCTCTGTAATACTGCTTGAGTTCAGGGATAGTGATTCCCCCTGAAGTCCTTTCATTGTTGAGGATAGCTTTAGCTATCCTGGGTTTTTTGTTATTCCAGATGAATTTGCAAATTGTTCTGTCTAACTCTTTGAAGAATTGGATTGGTATTTTGATGGGGATTGCATTGAATCTGTAGATCGCTTTTGGTAAAATGGCCATTTTTACTATATTAATCCTGCCAATCCATGAGCATGGGAGATCTTTCCATCTTCTGAGGTCTTCTTCAATTTCCTTCTTCAGTGTCTTGAACTTCTTATTGTACAGATCTTTTACTTGCTTTGTTAAAGTCACTCCGAGGTACTTTATATTATTTGGGTCTATTATGAAGGGTGTCGTTTCCCTAATTTCTTTCTCGGCTTGTTTCTCTTTTGTATAGAGGAAGGCAACTGATTTATTTGAGTTAATTTTATACCCAGCCACTTTGCTGAAGTTGTCTATCAGCTTTAGTAGTTCTCTGGTGGAACTTTTGGGATCACTTAAATATACTATCATATCATCTGCAAATAGTGATATTTTGACTTCTTCTTTTCCGATCTGTATCCCCTTGACATCCTTTTGTTGTCTGATTGCTCTGGCTAGAACTTCAAGAACTATATTGAATAAGTAGGGAGAGAGTGGGCAGCCTTGTCTAGTCCCTGATTTTAGTGGGATTGCTTCAAGTTTCTCTCCATTTAGTTTAATGTTAGCAGCTGGTTTGCTGTATATGGCTTTTACCATGTTCAGGTATGGGCCTTGAATTCCTATTCCTTCCAGGACTTTTATCATGAAGGCGTGTTGAATTTTGTCAAATGCTTTCTCAGCATCTAATGAAATGATCATGTGGTTTTTTTCTTTCAGTTTGTTTATATGATGGATCACGTTGATGGTTTTCCGTATATTAAACCATCCCTGCATGCCTGGGATTAAGCCTACTTGGTCATGGTGGATGATTGTTTTGATGTGCTCTTGGATTCGGTTTGCCAGAATTTTGTTGAGTATTTTTGCGTCGATATTCATAAGGGAAATAGGTCTGAAGTTCTCTTTCTTTGTTGTGTCTTTGTGTGGTTTAGGTATAAGAGTAATTGTGGCTTCGTAGAAGGTATTCGGTAGTGATCCATCTGTTTCAATTTTGTGGAATAGTTTGGATAATATTGGTATGAGGTCTTCTATGAAGGTTTGATAGAATTCTGCACTAAACCCGTCTGGACCTGGGCTCTTTTTGGTTGGGAGACCTTTAATGACTGCTTCTATTTCCTTAGGAGTTATGGGGTTGTTTAACTGGTTTATCTGTTCCTGATTTAACTTCAGTACCTGGTATCTGTCTAGGAAATTGTCCATTTCCTGAAGATTTTCAAGTTTTGTTGAATATAGGTTTTTATAGTAAGATCTAATGATTTTTTGAATTTCCTCTGAGTCTGTTGTTATGTCTCCCTTTTCATTTCTGATTTTGTTAATTTGGACGCACTCTCTGTGTCCTCTCGTTAGTCTGGCTAAGGGTTTATCTATCTTGTTGATTTTCTCAAAGAACCAACTTTTGGTTCTGTTGATTCTTTCTATGGTCCTTTTTGTTTCTACTTGGTTGATTTCAGCTCTGAGTTTGATTATTTCCTGCCTTCTACTCCTCCTGGGTGTATTTGCTTCTTTTTGTTCTAGAGCTTTTAGGTGTGCTGTCAAGCTGCTGACATATGCTCTTTCCTGTTTCTTTCTGCAGGCACTCAGCGCTATGAGTTTTCCTCTTAGCACAGCTTTCATTGTGTCCCATAAGTTTGGGTATGTTGCACCTTCATTTTCATTAAATTCTAAAAAGTTTTTAATTTCTTTCTTTATTTCTTCCTTGACCAGGTTATCATTGAGTAGAGCATTGTTCAATTTCCAAGTATATGTGGACATTCTTCCTTGATTGTTATTGAAGACCAGTTTTAGGCCGTGGTGGTCCGATAGCACGCATGGGATTATTTCTATCTTTCTGTACCTGTTGAGGCCCATTTTTTGACCAATTATATGGTCAATTTTGGAGAAAGTACCATGAGGAGCTGAGAAGAAGGTATATCCTTTTGCTTTAGGATAGAATGTTCTATAAATATCCGTTAGGTCCATTTGGCTCATGACTTCTCTTAGTCTGTCTACATCTCTGTTTAATTTCTGTTTCCATGATCTGTCCATTGATGAGAGTGGGGTGTTGAAATCTCCCACTATTATTGTGTGAGGTCCAATGTGTGTTTTGAGCTTTAGTAAGGTTTCTTTTACATATGTAGGTGCCCTTCTATTTGGGGCATAGATATTTAGGATTGAGAGTTCATCTTGGTGGATTTTTCCTTTGATGAATATGAAGTGTCCTTCCTTATCTTTTTTGATGACTTTTAGTTGAAAATTGATTTTATTTGATATTAGAATGGCTACTCCAGCTTGCTTCTTCTGACCATTTGCTTGGAAAGTTGTTTTCCAGCCTTTCACTCTGAGGTAGTGTCTGTCTTTGTCTCTGAGGTGTGTTTCCTGTAGGCAGCAGAATGCAGGGTCCTCGTTGCGTATCCAGTTTGTTAATCTAATTCTTTTTATTGGGGAGTTGAAGCTATTGATGTTGAGAGATATTAAGGAATAGTGATTATTGCTTCCCGTTATATTCATATTTGGATGAGAGGTTATGTTTGTGTGCTTTCATTCTCTTTGTTTTGTTGCCAAGACGATTAGTTTCTTGCTTCTTCTAGGGTATAGCTTGCCTCCTTATGTTGGGCTTTACCATTTATTATCCTTTGTAGTGCTGGATTTGTAGAAAGATATTGTGTAAATTTGGTTTTGTCATGGAATATCTTGGTTTCTCCATCTATGTTAATTGACAGTTTTGCAGGATACAGTAACCTGGGCTGGCATTTGTGTTCTCTTAGGGTCTGTATGACATCTGTCCAGGATCTTCTGGCCTTCATAGTTTCTGGCGAGAAGTCTGGTGTGATTCTGATAGATCTGCCTTTATATGTTACTTGACCTTTTTCCCTTACTGCTTTTAATATTCTTTCTTTATTTTGTGCGTTTGGTGTTTTGACAATTATGTGACGGGAGGTGTTTCTTTTCTGGTCCAATCTCTTTGGAGTTCTGTTGGCTTCTCGTATGCCTATGGGTATCTCTTTTTTTAGGTTAGGGAAGTTTTCTTCTATAATTTTGTTGAAGATATTTACTGGTCCTTTGAGCTGGGAGTCTTCACTCTCTTCTATACCTATTATCCTTAGGTTTGATCTTCTCATTGAGTCCTGGATTTCCTGTATGTTTTGGACCAGTAGCCTTTTCTGCTTTACATTATCTTTGACAGTTGAGTCAGTGATTTCTATGGAATCTTCTGCTCCTGAGATTCTCTCTTCCATCTCTTGTATTCTGTTGGTGAGGCTTGTATCTACAGCTCCTTGTCTCTTCTTTTGGTTTTCTATATCCAGGGTTGTTTCCATGTGTTCTTTCTTGATTGCTTCTATTTCCATTTTTAATTCCTTCAACTGTTTGATTGTGTTTTCCTGGAATTCTTTCAGGGATTTTTGCGATTCCTCTTTGTAGGCTTCTACTTGTTTATTAATGTTTTCCTGTGTTTCCCTAAGGGAGTTCTTCATGTTTTTCTTGAAGTCCTCCAGCATCATGATCAAATATGATTTTGAAACTAGATCTTGCTTTTCTGGTGTGTTTGGATATTCCATGTTTGTTTTGGTGGGAGAATTGGGCTCCGATGATGCCATGTAGTCTTGGTTTCTGTTGCTTGGGTTCCTGCGCTTGCCTCTCGCCATCAGATTATCTCCAGTGTTACTTTGTTCTGCTATTTCTGACAGTGGCTACACTGTCCTATAAGCCTGTGTGTCAGGAGTGCTGTAGACCTGTTTTCCTCTCTTTCAGTCAGTTATGGGGACAGAGTGTTCTGCTTTCGGGCATGTAGTTTTTCCTCTCTACAGGTCTTCAGCTGTTCCTGTGGGCCTGTGTCTTGAGTTCACCAGGCAGCTTTCTTGCAGCAGAAAAGTTGGTCTTACCTGTGGTCCCGAGGCTCAAGTTCGCTCGTGGGGTGCTGCCCACGGGCTCTCTGCAGCGGCAGCAACCAGGAAGATATGCGCCGCCCCTTCCGGGAGCTTCAGTGCACCAGGGTTCCAGATGGCCTTTGGTGTTTTCCTCTGGCGTCCAAGATGTGTATGTAGAGTGCAGTCTCTTCTGGTTTCCCAGGCTTGTCTGCCTCTCTGAGGGTTTAGCTCTCCCTCCCACGGGATTTGGGTGCAGAGAACTGTTTATCCGGTCTGTTTCCTTCAGGTTATGGCGGTGTCTCAGGCAGGGGTCCCGCTGCTCCTGGGCCCTCCCCCTCGGGAGCCCTGAGGCCTTATACAGTTTCCTCTTGGGCCAGGGATGTGGGCAGGGGTGGGCAGTGTTGGTGGTCTCTTCCGCTCTGCAGCCTCAGGAGTGCCCACCTGATCAGGCGGTGAGGTCTCTTTCCCACAGGGTCTGGGAGCAGAGAGCTGCTATGGGCCGGGATCCGCGAGCGTGGGACCTCCGGCAAACACAGGACGTGCCCGGTCCTAGATGAACTCTGCCTCTGTGTGTCCCGATCTCACCAGGCAGCTCTCTTGCAGCAGACAAGTTGGTCTTACCTGTGGTCCCGAGGCTCAAGTTTGCTCGCGGGGTGCTGCCCAAGGGCTCTCTGCGGCGGCAGCAACCAGGAAGACCTGTCCTGTTTTACTTTTCTATCGGTACATTTTATGGTTTTGATTTTTGTTTGCCTATTATTTCTCAGTCAGTATTTTCAATATGCTTTATTTCTCATAAAATAACTCTTGAGTATCAGATATTTTTGAAAAAGAAGTATACATTGGTACCGACAATATTCCAAATCTCCATTTATACACTGAAAGAATTTTGGCATCAGGGTGCACTTGAATATGTAACAAAATAAACAAACATAGTAGAGAATTTATTTTTGTGTTTTTATTTATTAACTTGAGTATTTCTTATTTACATTTCTTTTTTTTTATTAACTTGAGTACTTCTTATATACATTTCAAGTGTTATTCCCTTTCCCGGTTTCCAGGCAAACATCCCCCTCCCCCCTCCCCTCCTTTATGGGTGTTCCCCTCCCCATCCTCCCCCCCTTGCCGCCCTCCCCCCAACAATCACGTTCACTGGGGGTTCAGTCTTAGCAGGACCAAGGGCTTCCCGTTACACTGGTGATCTTACTAGGATATTCATTGCTACCTATGAGGTCAGAGTTCAGGGTCAGTCCATGTATAGTCTTTAGGTAGTGGCTTAGTCCCTAGAAGCTCTGGTTGCTTGGCATTGTTGTACATATGGGGTCTCGAGCCCCTTCAAGCTCTTGCAGTTCTTTCTCTGATTCCTTCAACGGGGGTCCTATTCTCAGTTCAGTGGTTTGCTGCTGGCATTCACCTCTGGCTGTGTCTCTCAGGAGAGATCTACATCCGGCTCCTGTCAGCCTGCTTTGCTTCATCCATCTTGTCTAATTGGGTAGCTGTATACGTATGGGCCACATGTGGGGCAGGCTCTGAATGGGTGTTCCTTCTGTGTCTATTTTAATCTTTGCCTCTCTATTCCCTGCCAAGGGTATTCTTGTTCCCCTTTTAAAGAAGGAGTGAACCATTCACATTTTGATCATCTGTCTTGAGTTTCATGTGTTCTATGCATCTAGGGTAATTCAAGCATTTGGGCTAATAGCCACTTATCAATGAGTGCATACCATGTGTGTTTTTCTGTGATTTGGTTACCTCACTCAGGATGATATTTTCCAGTTCCAACCATTTGTCTATGAATTTCATAAAGGCATTGTTTTTGATAGCTGAGTAATATTCCATTGTGTAGATGTATCACATTTTCTGTATCCATTCCTCTGTTGAAGGGCATCTGGGTTCTTTCCAGCTTCTGGCTATTATAAATAAGGCTGCGATGAACATAGTGGAGCACGTGTCTCTTTTATATGTTGGGGCATCTTTTGGGTATATGCCCAAGAGAGGTATAGCTGGATCCTCAGGCAGTTCAATGTCCAATTTTCAGAGGAACCTCCAGACTGATTTCCAGAATGGTTGTACCAGTCTGCAATCCCACCAACAATGGAGGAGTGTTCCTCTTTCTCCACATCCTCGCCAGCATTTGCTGTCCCCTGAGTTTTTGATCTTAGCCACCTCACTGGTGTAAGGTGAAATCTCAGGGTTGTTTTGATTTGCATTTCCCTTATGACTAAAGATGTTGAACATTTCTTTAGGTGTTTCTCAGCCATTCGGCATTCCTCAGCTGTGAATTCTTTGTTTAGCTCTGAACCCCATTTTTTAAATAGGGTTATTTGTCTCCCTGCGTTCTAACTTCTTGAGTTCTTTGTGTATTTTGGTTATAAGGCCTCTATCTGTTGTAGGATAGGTAAAGATCTTTTTCCAATCTGTTGGTTGCCGTTTTGTCCTAACCACAGTGTCCTTTGCCTTACAGAAGCTTTGCAGTTTTATGAGATCCCATTTGTCGATTCTTGATCTTAGAGCATAAGCCATTGGTGTTTTGTTTAGGAAATTTTTTCCAGTGCCCATGTGTTCGAGATGCTTCCCTAGTTTTTCTTCTATTAGTTTGAGTGTATCTGGTTTGATGTGGAGGTCCTTGATCCACTTGGACTTAAGCTTTGTACAGGGTGATAAGCATGGATCGATCCGCATTCTTCTACATGTTGACCTCCAGCTGAACCAGCACCATTTGTTGAAAATGCTATCCTTTTTCCATTGGATGGTTTTGGCTCCTTTGTCAAAAATCAAATGCCCATAGGTGTGTGGGTTCATTTCTGCGTCTTCAATTTTGTTCCATTGGTCTATCTGTCTGTCTCTGTACCAATACCATGCTGTTTTTTTATCACTATTGCTCTGTAATACTGCTTGAGTTCAGGGATAGTGATTCCCCCTGAAGTCCTTTTATTGTTGAGGATAGCTTTAGCTATCCTGGGTTTTTTGTTATTACAGATGAATTTGCAAATTGTTCTGTCTAACTCTTTGAAGAATTGAATTGGTATTTTGATGGGGATTGCATTGAATCTGTAGATCGCTTTTGGTAAAATGGCCATTTTTACTATATTAATCCTGCCAATCCATGATCATGGGAGATCTTTCCATCTTCTGAGGTCTTCTTCAATTTCTTTCTTCAGAGTCTTGAAGTTCTTATTGTACAGATCTTTTCCTTGCTTGGTTAAAGTCACACCGAGGTACTTTATCTTGTTTGGGTTCTATTATGAAGGTGTCGTTTCCCTAATTCCTTTCTCATCTTTTTTCTATTTTGTGTAGAGGAAGGCTACTAATTTATTTGAGTTAATTTTATACTCAGCCACTTTGCTGAAGTTGTCTATCAGCTTTAGTAGTTCTCTGGTGGAACTTTTGGGATCACTTAAATATACTATCATATCATCTGCAAAGAGTGATATTTTGACTTCTTCTTTTGCGATCTGTAGCCCCTTGACCTCCTTTTGTTGTCTGATTGCTCTGTCTAGAACTTCAAGATCTATATTGAATAAGTAGGGAGAGAGTGGGCAGCCTTGTGTAGTCCCTGATTTTAGTGGGATTGCTTTAAGTTTCTCTACATTTAGTTTAATGTTAGCAACTGGTTTGCTGTATATGGCTTTTACTATATTTAGGTATGGGCCTTGAATTCCTATTCTTTCCAGCATTTTTATCTTGACGGGGTGTT
The DNA here is from genome assembly GCF_036323735.1 of Rattus norvegicus. Lineage (NCBI taxonomy): Eukaryota > Metazoa > Chordata > Mammalia > Rodentia > Muridae > Rattus > Rattus norvegicus. The sequence continues at coordinate 86,728,423 of NC_086020.1, forward strand.
GAATTTTGTCAAATGCTTTCTCAGCATCTAATGAAATGATCATGTGGTTTTGTTCTTTCAATTTGTTTATGTAATGGATCATGCTGATGGTTTTCCATATATTAATCCATCCCTGCATCCCTGGGATGAAGCCTACTTGATCGTGGTGGATGATTGTTTTGGTGTGCTCTTGGATTCAGTTCGTCAGAATTTTATTGAGTATTTTTGCGTCGATATTCATAAGGGAAATTGGTCTGAAGTTCTCTTTCTTTGTTGTGCCTTTGTGTGGTTTAGGTATAAGTGTAATTGTGGCTTCATAGAAGGAATTCTGTAGTGCTCCATCTGTTTCAATTTTGTGGAATAATTTGCATAGTAATGGTATGAGTTCTTCTATGAAGATCTGATAGAATTCTGCACTAAACCCATCTGGACCTGGGCTCTTTTTGGTTGGGAGACCTTTAATGACTGCTTCTATTTCCTTAGGAGTTATGGGGTTGTTTAACTGGTTTATCTGTTCCTGATTTAACTTCGGTACCTTGTATCTGCCTAGGAAATTGTCCATTTCCTGCAGATTTTCAAGTTTTGTTGAATATAGGCTTTTATAGTAAGATCTGATGATTTTTTGAATTTCCTCTGAATCTGTAGTTATGTCTCCCTTTTCATTTCTGATTTTGTTAATTTGTACACAGTCTCTGTGTCCTCTCATTAGTCTGGCTAAGGGTTTATCTCTCTTGTTGATTTTCTCAAAGAACCAACTTTTGGTTGTGTTGATTCTTTCTATGGTCCTTTTTGTTTCTACTTGGCTGATTTCAGCTCTGAGTTTGATTATTTCCTGCCTTCTACTCCTCCTGGGTGTATTTGCTTCTTTTTGTTCTAGAGCTTTTAGGTGTGCTGTCAAGCTGCTGACATATGCTCTCTCCTGTTTCTTTCTGTAGGCACTCAGCGCTATGAGTTTTCCTCTTAGCACAGCTTTCATTGTGTCCCATAAGTTTGGGTATGTTGTATCTTCATTTTCATTAAATTCTAAAAAGTCTTTAATTTCTTTCTTTATTTCTTCCTTGACCAGGTTATCATTGAGTAGAGCATTGTTCAATTTCCACGTATATTTGGGCATTCTTCCTTTATTGTTATTGAAGACCAGTTTTAGGCCGTGGTGGTCTGATAGCACGCATGGGATTATTTCTATCTTTCTGTACCTGTTGAGGCCCAGTTTTTGACCAATTATATGGTCAATTTTGGAGAAAGTACCACGAGGAGCTGAGAAAAATGTATATCCTTTTGCTTTAGGAAAGAATGTTCTATAAATATCTGTTAAGTCCATTTGGCTCATGACTTCTCTTAGTCTGTGTACGTCTCTGTTCAATTTCCCTTCCATGATCTGTCCATTGATGAGAGTGGGGTGCTGAAATCTCCCACTATTATTGTGTGAGGTGCAATGTGTGTTTTGAACTTTAGTAAGGTTTCTTTTACGTATGTAGGTGCCCTTGTATTTGGGGCATAGATATTCAGGATTGAGAGTTCGTCTTGGTGGATTTTTCCTTTGATGAATATGAAGTGTCCTTCCATATCTTTTTTGATGACTTTTAGTTGAAAATTGATTTTATTTGATATTAGAATGGCTACTCCAGCTTGCTTCTTCCGACCACTTGCTTAGAAATTTGATTTCCAGCCTTTGACTCTGAGGTAGTGTCTATCTTTGTCTCTGAGGTATGTTTCCTGTAGGCAGCAGAATGCAGGGTCTTCATTGCGTATCCAGTTTGTTAATCTATGTCTTTTTATTGGGGAGTTGCGACCATTGATGTTGAGAGGTATTAAGGAATAGTGATTATTGCTTCCTGACACATTCATATTTGGATGTGAGGTTATGTTTGTGTGCTTTTCTTCTCTTTGTTTTGTTGCCAAGACGATTAGTTTCTTGCTTTTTGTAGGGTTTAGCTTTCCTCCTTATGTTGGGTTTTACCATTTATTATCCTTTGTAGTGCTGGATTTGTAGAAAGATATTGTGTAAATTTGGTTTTGTCATGGAATATCTTGATTTCTCCATCTATGTTAGTTGAGAGTTTTGCAGGATACAGTAACCTGGGCTGGCATTTGTGTTCTCTTAGGCTCTGTATGACATCTGTCCAGGATCTTCTGGCTTTCATAGTCTCTGGAGAAAAGTCTGGTGTGATTCTGATAGGTCTGCGTTTATATGTTACTTGACCTTTTTCCCTTACTGCTTTTAATATTCTTTCTTTATTTTGTGCATTTGGTGTTTTGACTATTATGTGATGGGAGGAGTTTCTTTTCTGGTCCAATCCATTTGGAGTTCTGTAGGCTTCTTGTATGCTTATGTGTATCTCTTTTTTAGGTTAGGGAAGTTTTCTTCTATGATTTTGTTGAAGATATTCACTGGTCCTTTGAACTGGGAGTCTTCACTCTCTTCTATACCTATTATCCTTAGGTTTGATCTTCTCATTGAGTCCTGGATTTCCTGTATGTTTTGGACCAGTAGCTTTTTCCGCTTTACATTATCTTTGACAGTTGAGTCAGTGATTTCTATGGAATCTTCTGCTCCTGAGATTCTCTCTTCCATCTCTTGTATTCTGTTGGTGAAGCTTGTATCTCCAGCTCCTTCTCTCTTCTTTTGGTTTTCTATATCCAGGGTTGTTTCCATGTGTTCTTTCTTGATTGCTTCTATTTCCATTTTAATTCCTTCAACTGTTTGATTGTGTTTTCCTGGAATTCTTTCAGGGATTTTTGTGTCTCCTCTCTATGGGCTTCTACTTGTTTATTTATGTTTTCCTGGAATTCTTTCAGGCATTTTTGCGATTCCTCTCTGTAGGCTTCTACTTGTTTATTAATGTTTTCCTGTGTTTCTCTAAGGGAGTTCTTCACGTTTTTCTTGAAGTCCTCCAGCATCATGATCAAATATGATTTTGAAACTAGATCTTGCTTTTCTGGTGTGTTTGGATATTCCGTTTTTGCTTTGGTGGGAGAATTGGGCTCCGATGGTGCCGTGTAGTCTTGGTTTCTGTTGCTTGGGTTCCTGCGCTTGCCTCTTGCCATCAGATTATGTCTAGTTTTCCTTTGTTCTGCTATTTCTGACAGTGGCTAGACTGTCATATAAGCCTGTGTGTCAGGAGTGCTGTAGACCTGTTTTCCTGTTTTCTTTCAGACAGTTATGGGGACAGAGTGTTCTTCTTTCGGGTGTGTAGTTTTTTCTATCTAGAGGTCTTCAGCTGTTCCTGTGGGCCCGTATCGTTCATTCACCAGGCAGGTCGCTTGGAGCAGGAAGGTTTGTCTTACCTGTGGTCCCGAGGCTCAAGTTTGCTTGTGGGGTGTTGCTTATGAGCTCTCCATGGGGGCAGCAACCAGGAAGATCTTTGCTTCCCTTTCTGGGAGCTTCCGTGCACCAGGGTTCCAGATGGCGTTTGGTGTTTTCCTCTGGAGTCAGAGATGTGGGCAGAGTGTAGTCTCTTCTGGTTTCCCAGGCGTGTCTGCCTCTCTGATGGTTTATCTCTCCCTCCCACGGGATTTGGATGCAGAGAACTGTTTATCTGTTTGGTACCTTCAGGTTCTGGCGGTGTCTCAGACCCAGCGGATTTCCTGCTCCTGTGCCCCTATCCAAGGGAACCCAGAGGCCTTATACAGTTTATTCTTGGGTCAGGGATGTGGGCAGGGTAGGGCAGTGTTGGTGGTCTCTTCTGCTCTGCAGTCTCAGGAGTGCCCCAGATTTCATTTTTTTATGTGATAAAGATAACTCCTTTGCTACACATAACTCAAATTTGACCAGTAATATATGAATGTTATCAGGGAAAATAATGTGTTTGTGTCATATTATTTTCTAAGACAGTTGTCCATGTAGAGAAGGAGGGCAACATTCCACTCACATGAATACTTTGTTTCATTTATACAGAACTTTAGCTCTCACCATCCAATGATATTTCAACAGTGTATTGTACAGATAATTTTTAAGGTTAGTTATAATAGAAGATCCAAGAGGAGTAGAAAATAGTCACACTCAGGGCTGAAATCAACCAAATAGAAACAAAGAAAACCACACAATCAATAAACAAAACTAAAAGGCTGACTTTTTGAGAAAATAAAAAAAATTGATAAACCACTAGCCAAAGTAACTAAAGGGACCAGACAAAGTATCCAAATTAACAAAATCAGAAATGAAAAGGGAGACATAACCACAGAAACTGAGGAAATTTAAAAAAGTCATCAGATTCTACTACAAAAGACAATACTCAACAAAACTGGAAAATCTAAATGGAATGGATATTTTTCTCAACAGATACTACATACCAAAGTTAAATCAAGTGCAGGTAAGCAGTCCCACATCCCTTAAGGAAATAGAAGTCATTCATAACCTCCCTACCAAAAAAACCCCCAAGAGTCAAATGTCTTTAGTGCAGAATTCTACTAGACCTTCAAAGAAGGTCTAATACTAACACTTCTCAAAATATTCCATAAAAGAGAAACAGAAGGAACACTACCTAATTCATTCTATGAAGCCACAATTACTCTGATTCTAAACTACACAAGGACCTAACAAAAAAAAGAGAGAGCTTCAGACCAATTCCACTTACTGATATTGATATAAAAATATTCAATAAAATATTTGCAAACCCAATCCAAGAACACATCAAAACCAGCAATCACCTCATTCAAGTAGGCTACATCCTGTGGATGCAAGAATGATTCAACATATGAACATCCATTAACATAATTAAACAAACTCAAAAAAATTCACAGCACGAATTATCCAGGATGCAATTCAAAGACCACAGGAAGCTCAAGAAGAATTTTTACCAAAATGTGGATGCTCCCACTCCTTCTTAAAAGGGGAAAAATATCAATAGGAGGGATATGGAAGCAAAGTTTAGAGCAGTGAAAGAAGGGATGTCCATTCCGAGCCTACCCCCCATGTGGCCCATATATATACAGCTACCAAAACTACGTAAAATTGAGGAAGCTAAAAAATGCATGCTGTAAGGGACCAGATATAGATCTCCCCTGAGAGACACATCCAGAGCATGTCCAGTACTGAGGTCTACGCTAGCATAAAACCACTGAACTGAGAATAGGACCCCCTTGTGGGGAATTAGAGGAAAGATTGAAAGAATTGAAGGAGCTTGCAACCCCATAAGTACAACAATGCCAAACAACCAGAGCTTCCAGGGACTAAACCACCACCGAAAGATTATACGTGGACTAACCCACGGCTCCAACTGCATATGTAGCAGAAAATAGCCTTGTTGGGCACCAATGGAAGGGGAAGCCCTTGGTCCTGTCAAGGTTGGACCCCCAGTGCAGGGGAATATGGGGGGGCAGCAAGGGGGATTGTTGCAGGTAATACCGTATGGAGGATGTGGAGGTGTTCGGGGCTTATGGACAGGAAACCCGGAAAGGAAACATTTGTAATGTTAGTACAGAAATATATCTAATAATAAAAAAGGTTATATATCTGGCAAAAAACTTCCGAAGATGGTCTTATGAATAAATATTTCTCTTACACATTAAAAATAAAAGAAGAAAGGCAAGATAACTTATATATCCTCTTTCTTGAAAAACTTATGCTTTATTTCAGGGAAACATATTTATATTTAAGTTTATTGTTTCACTGGGTAAATTTCCACCATCTCAGGGAACTAAGGGGACAGCATTGGCACTTTATTCACACCTGAATGACTTTTCAAATTTCTATCTCAGTTAATTTGTTGGCTAGAAACTAACCCCACAGTTACTAGTATTAATTTTTAACTATTCATTTAACAGTATGACAATAGTTTACAATTGTTTGTTAGCAATGTATTTCTACAGACCAAGCAATATCTAATACTCTAACTATAATACTATACACCGTAATGAACCCTCTTTTCCCTCTCACATAAAGAATGTTCATTAGTCTTTGCTTGAGTTATTATGAGCCATGATTGTCAGGGGTTATGTTACACGCATGACTAAAAATGTAAACCTATTACCATTTGGATGTATTTTTTTCTCAGTATAAATACCAAAGGCACAGGAGTCCCAAATTCAACCGTGCAAATACATTTCCATTCCTCATTTGCTTAGTTTATGACATTATGACATTGGACAAGAATCATGGACAATTCCTAAGCTGTCTAATTAAATGATTTATAAGTTCTGACGTGTCTGCTTTCATATGTTTCCAGCACAACAACATTATACTCAACTAGAATATTTTACCTTAGGAAAAATGAAACAAAGTTCAGAATCCCAAGGCAAAAGAAATCACAATGGCCAAAAAAGCATTTGGCTCAACTTTGCTGGACTTTTTCAAACAGATGTGCTGGCTTCATGGCTCTTGCCACATTTTACTAGTCATGGCTGTGTCACCTGTGAAGCAGCATAGAGTGAGAAATTGCTCAATTGAGGTTCCTGTTTTCAGCTGTTGATTTCAAAGCCAAGATTAACATTTACACACACTGAAACATCAAAGCAAAGAGCTATTATTTATTTATTTTTATTTGATTATTTTATTTATTTACATTTCAAATGTTATCCCCCTACTCAATTTCCCCTCTGCAAAATCTCTAGCCCACCCTCCCTCCCCATGCCTCTATGAGGGGTTCCCCTACCCACTCACACACCCACTCACTCCCACTTCAGTGCCCTACCATTCTCTTATGCTAGGTCATTGAACCACCACAGGACCCCTCTAATTGACGCCTGATAAGCAAGGACTAAACCATCAACTAAAAGGTACACATGGGGAGGGATAAATGGCTCCAGTTGGATATGTAGCAGAGGATTGCCTTATCTGGCAAATAGTTCTTATAACTGGATTTCAGGAAAGAAATAGGATCTTGAGGCTTAGCTCTCCTGCTCATTTTCCTACACACATATTTGATATTGATGAAGGTAATTATACCTCTCTTTCCCTACTTCCTGTCTGCATGTAGTAAGACTTGAAATCTTATTTCTATCTAAAGCAGAATATAAATTCGTTGTGTCAATATGCCCTCCCTGTCTCAAAAAGCAGTCTATTCAATATCCGTTGCAGTATACACTTTCATACTTTATTACGCATATACTTAGTAAAGATTTCCCATTTGCTTTCTAGAAGAAATCAAAATGGTAAGACTGAAAACCCTGGCAAAGGCAATTTAAGTGATCATGGGTTTATTGGGTTTACAATGCAAATTACAATTCATCATTGCAAAAATTTCAAGGTGGTAACATACTGAGGCAGGGTGTCATATTATGTCTATAGTCAATAGTTGAGACCAGTGAATTAATACAAGTATGCTAGTATTCAACTGTCTCTCTCCATTTTCTAATTCAATGTACTCTGTAGGACAATATTTTGCATAAAATTAAGATGAGTTTTCCCAAAACAGTTAACTAAAGACAATCCCTTGCAGTTGGGCTAAGATGTAGTCACACTTTAACAATTTCTCACAGATGTTCCTTGTAGCTTCTTTTATCTGTGAGAAGTTTGCAATTAATACTAATCATAACATGTTTCACTTGCTTGTGTAGGCAAAAAGTCTCCTAAGTTTCAATAGGACTACATTTACCCTGATATTAGGAAACAATATACAAGGGATCATTCCAAGAGAACAGCTGGTTTACTGTTTTATGGGCCCAACTGACAACTTTCACGTGACACTTGGAAAGAATTTCACACAAATCAACAACATCTAGGATCTTAGGTGTTTGGGAAACATTCTTTCGTACTGGATTCTAAGACAAGATACTTGAGACAATATTGCTTCAGTTCATACTCAAGAGAAAGAGAAAGGATTATGTTACGCACATCTGAGCCCCTCTAAAAAATTAATAAATATGAACTCTTCTCTTGCAGCTGCATGGAACATTGAATATCTATTTCAAAATATGCAGTATAGTTCCTGTTTTCATGAAACACTGACATGACCCTTATGCATACTAAGTTACAATACTTCCTTTCTCTACGTTTAAGAAACTGGGACCTCATGAGAACTGATTCTGACCACAAAAGGTTCCTTAACCCCAACAATGCTTCTCCTACATTCCTCGGCCCACATACTTCACAGTGCCCTGCTCTTGATCCTGCTTCTGGAACTTAAAGGTAAGCATGCCCCAAGAATAGAATCATCCCCCTGTCTCTGAGCTATTCTTACCATTGAAAATGAAGGACTCCAGTTAGTTACCTGAACTGTCACAGCAGAGAAGGTCAGAATATTCTCTCACATAATAGATCTGGAATTCTGAGCACTGCCTGAAATGGGATGTGGAGTTATAGCTTTGATAAATAGAGTGTAAATGATTCATCCATAACAGTTTACCACACATCCCTGATCTTCTGGACCCTCTCCAGTGAGCTTTAGTTTCTTCTGTTTGTGTCAAATGGTGTTAGTAATATTCTACATGGTTCCTGTATGTTATCAGGTTTTTCTTTTCTTTTTCCTTTTTTAAAATTTATTTTACTCATTTACATTTTAAATGTGATCCCCCTTCCCACTTTCCCCTCTGAAAAACCCCTATCCCAGCCCCATCCCTATGTTTCTATGATGGTGCTCCCTCACTCACCACCCACCCACTCCCACCTCATCACACTAGCATTCCCCTACACTGTGGCATCAAGCCTCTGCAGTACCAAAGGGCTCCCTTCCCATAAATGTCAGATAAGGCAGTCCTCTGCAAAATAAGCAGCTGGAGCCATGGGTCCCTCGATGTGTATTCTTTGGAGAGTGGTTAAGTCTTTGGGAGCTCTTGGGTATGGGACATTCATTTGTTGATACTGATGTTCTTCCTATGGGGTTGCAAACCCCTTCAGCTTCTCCTAGAGGATTTGGCTTGGTCCAGAGGGCTCAGAAATCAGGGAAGATGGGTGGGGGAAGTGAAGCTAATCTGTGTGTTCATAAGTCTCCGGTCTGGTGAAGGTAGGAGCGATGACAGAAGAATGGAGGTCCCTTGGGACAACAGGCTGCTCAGAGTAACTTGGTGTGGCCCAAGAGGTTCATAGAGCAGACAAGATTAGTGGAGAAAGGGAAGATTACCTCTATGGTTCATGATCTACAGCTCTGGAGAAAGTGAGGGGGTTGGGGGTTGGAGAGGTAGAGGTAGCAGTAGAGTAAGGTCCCACTGAGATATCAGCTCCTTAGCACAGCTTGGCTTGGACCAGAGGGCTCAGCAAACAGGAAAGATGGAAGAATGAATGGAAGCTTACCTGTCTAGTTCACGATCTGCATGTCTCATGAAGGTAGGGGGAGAGATAGAAGGAGAATGGAGGTACCCCAGGGACAGCAGATTGCTTAGGGCCTATGATCATTTTTCTCCTTTTTTTGAAAAAAATTATTGGATATTGTTTATTTGTATTTCAAATGCTATTCCCTTTCCTGGGTTCCCATCCAAAAACTCCCTATCCCATTTACCCTCCTCCTCCTTCTATGATGCTTTTCCTCTCCCCTACTACCCACTCCTTACAGTCTCCTCACCCTGACAGTCCCCTACAATGTGTGGTTCTGCCTTGGCAGAACCAATGGCTGCTTCTCCCAATGGTGCCCAACAAAGCCATCGTCTGCTACATGGGCAGCTGGAGACATGGGTCTGTCTATGTGTACTCTTTGGGTATTGGTTTAGTTCTGGGAAGCTCTGATTGGTTGGTATAATTGTTCAAATGGGGTTGCAAGTCCCTTTGGCTCCTTCAATCCTTTCCTTAACTACTCCAATGGGGACAAATGCTTAGTTCAATGGTTTGCTGCTGGCATTTGCCTCTGTATTTGTCATGTGCTGGCAGAACTTCTCAGGAGATAGCTATATCTGTCTCCTGTCAGCATATAATTCTTGGCATCAGCAATATTTTCTGGGGTTGCTGGCTTTATGTATATGGGCTGGATACCCAGGTGTGCCAGGTTCTGAATGGCATTCCTTTTGTCTCTGCTCCAAACTTTGTCTGCATATCTCCTCCTATGAATATGTTTTGTCCCCCTTTTAAGAGTGATTGAAGAATCTGCAAATTGGTTGTCTTTCTTCTTGAGCTTCATGTAGTTTTTTGATTGTATCTTCTTGGGTAATTTCACCTTTTGGGCTAATATCCACTTATGAGTGAGTGCATACCATGTGTGTTTTTCTGTGATTTGGTTACCTCACTAAGGATGATATTTCACATTTCCATCCATTTGCCTATGAATTGCATGAAGTTATGGCTTTTAATAGCAGATTAGTACTCGATTGTGTAGATGTACCACATTTTCTGTATCCATTCCTCTATTGAAGGACATCCGGGTTCTTTCCAGCTTCTGGCTATTATAAATAAGGCTGCTATGAACATAGTGGAGCATGTGTCTTTGATGTATGTTGGAGCATCTTTTTGGTATATGCCCAGGGAAGGTATAGCTGTGTGGTCAGTTAGTGCAATGTCCAATTTTCTGAGGAACCTCCAGACTGATTTCCAGAGTGGTTGTACCAGTTTGAAATCCCACTAACAATGGAGGAGTGTTCCACTTTCTCCACATCCTCACCAGCATCTGCTGTCATCTGAGTTTTTGATCATAGCCATTCTGACTGGTGTGAGGTGGAATCTCAGTGTTGTTTTGGTTTGTATTTCCCTGATGACTAAGGAGGTTGGACATTTCATTAGGTGCTGCTCAGCCATTCAATATTTCTCTGCTGTGAATTCTTTGTTTAGCTCTGTACCCCATTTTTAATAGGGCTATTTGGCTCTCTGGAGTCTAACTTCATGAGTTCTTTGTATATATTTGATATTAGCCCTCTATCGGTTGTAGGATTGGTAAAGATATTTTCCCAATCTATTGGTTGCCATTTTGTCCTAATGGCAGTGTTCTTTACCTTACAGAAGCTTCACATCTTTATGAGATTCCATTTGTCAATTCTTGATCTTAGAGCACAAGCCATTGGTGTTCTGTTCAGGAAATTTCTCCAGTGCCCACGTGTTTGAGACTCTTCCTCACTTTTTCTTCTATTAGTTTGAGTGGTCTGGTTTGATGCAGAGGTTCTTGATACACTTGGACTCAAGCTTTGTACAGGGAGATAATTATGGATTTATTTGCACTCTTCTAGCACAGATGGCGCTAGTAATTTTCCTTTTGAGTCGGGAATGTTAGCAGAGAGTAGTCTTCTCTCAGTTCTCAGGGGTGTCTGCACCTCTGAGGGTCTAGCTCTCCTCATCATTGGGATTTGGGTGCAGGGACCAGTTAAGTTCAGATCCAAGAACAGATCTGGATTGTGGGGCTCCTGCAGCTGACTGCTCCTATTTTCCTGTGTCCAAAGGTGTCCCGCACTGTCTCTCGCCAGCAAGAATACTCAGCAATGCCAAAATCTCTGTGATGACAAAAGATGAGGGGGAATCTTCCATCTTCCTCTCAGGGCAGAGGAATGACTCCAGGGACCCGAACCAGGAGAGCTGAATCTTTATGCAACCAGGATCAGCAAGTCTCACCAGCCACTCAGGCAGCTGGCACACTCTTGTAGCATCCTGTAGAAAAAACACAAACATTCCCTCTTCCCTATATAAAATATCTGGACAGGATCATGTCAATATGTGGATCTTTCTATTTTACCTAGGCAGAAGTATGCCTATTTGTAGGGTGCCATAAACACTCAAGGTTTCCTTGGCACCCAAATTTTAAAATTGAAATAAAAGGAGCATTATTTAGCATACAGGGATAACTCCCCCTTTTTATTTATTAAGATATAGTAAAGATATTATTTATTAAGGTAAGTCCTCGAGGATTAAATTGAGGACACTGAGCACTTGTATTTATAAATTGACTTGTATACCAAATTATTGTCTCTAGCATTATTGTTTTGGATATATAAAGAATGAGATTTTTTTGACTAATTGTTCTTTTTTTTTTTCTTGAAAAATTCACTTTATTGATAAAAATTTATCTATACATCTAAGGGTCACTTACATTTTCAATTACATTTCCCCTAACTTATTATCTATTTTCTTTTAAATATTAATGTAACCTATGTCAAATGCCAGAGATACAGAATGAGTTTTTAATGATATAATATCTATCTCAGGATGATTATAAAAGAATAAAAGAATTCTAGTATGCTCCTTTTAGGTAATATATTAAAAGAAATTAAGAAAAGGGAATAATGATGTACTTTGGCATTTCCCTTAATTATTTAAGTTAAAATATACATGCTTAAACATATGTTAAAAACTTTTTTTTTTATTAACTTGAGTATTTCTTATATACATTTCGAGTGTTATTCCCTTTCCCGGTTTCCGGGCAAACATCCCCCTCCCCCCTCCCCTTCCTTATGGGTGTTCCCCTCCCAACCCTCCCCCCATTGCCGCCCTCCCCCCATAGACTAGTTCACTGGTGGTTCAGTCTTAGCAGGACCCAGGGCTTCCCCTTCCACTGGTGCTCTTACTAGGATATTCATTGCTACCTATAGGGTCAGAGTCCAGGGTCAGTCCATGTATAGTCTTTAGGTAGTGGCTTAGTCCCTGGAAGCTCTGATTGCTTGGCATTGTTGTACTTTTGGGGTCTCGAGCCCCTTCAAGCTCTTCCAGTTCTTTCTCTGATTCCTTCAATAGGGGACCTATTCTCAGTTCAGTGGTTTGCTGCTGGCATTCGCCTCTGTATTTGCTGTATTCTGGCTGTGTCTCTCAGGAGCGATCTACATCCGGCTCCTGTCGGTCTGCACTTCTTTGCTTCATCCATCTTGTCTAATTGGGTGGCTGTATATGTATGGGCCACATGAGGGGCAGGCTCTGAATGGGTGTTCCTTCACTCTCTGTTTTAATCTTTGCCTCTCCCTTCCCTGCCAAGGGTATTCTTTTTCCTCATTTAAAGAAGGAGTGAAGCATTCACATTTTGATCATCCGTCTTGAGTTTCGTTTGTTCTAGGGATCTAGGGTAATTCAAGCATTTGGGCTAATAGCCACTTATCAATGAGTGCATACCATGTATGTCTTTCTGTGATTGGGTTAGCTCACTCAGGATGATATTTTCCAGTTCCAACCATTTGCCTATGAATTTCATAAAGGCATTGTTTTTGATAGCTGAGTAATATTCCATTGTGTAGATGTACCACATTTTCTGTATCCATTCCTCTGTTGAAGGGCATCTGGGTTCTTTCCAGCTTCTGGCTATTATAAATAAGGCTGCGATGAACATAGTGGAGCACGTGTCTCTTTTATATGTTGAGGCATCTTTTGGGTATATGCCCAAGAGAGGTATAGCTGGATCCTCAGGCAGTTCAATGTCCAATTTTCTGAGGAACCTCCAGACTGATTTCCAGAATGGTTTTACCAGTCTGCAATCCCAGCAACAATGGAGGAGTGTTCCTCTTTCTGCACATTCTCGCCAGCATCTGCTGTCACCTGAGTTTTTGATCTTAGCCATTCTCACTGGTGTGAGGTGAAATCTCAGGGTTGTTTTGATTTGCATTTCCCTTATGACTAAAGATGTTGAACATTTCTTTAAGTGTTTCTCAGCCATTCGGCATTCCTCAGCTGTGAATTCTTTGTTTAGCTCTGAACCCCATTTTTTAATAGGGTTATTTGTTTCCCTGCGGTCTAACTTCTTGAGTTCTTTGTATATTTTGGATATAAGGCCTCTATCTGTTGTAGGATTGGTAAAGATCTTTTCCAATCTGTTGGTTGCCGTTTTGTCCTAACCACAGTGTCCTTTGCCTTACAGAAGCTTTGCAGTTTTATGAGATCCCATTTGTCGATTCTTGATCTTAGAGCATAAGCCATTGGTGTTTTGTTCAGGAAATTTTTTCCAGTGCCCATGTGTTCCAGATGCTTCCCTAGTTTTTCTTCTATTAGTTTGAGTGTGTCTGGTTTGATGTGGAGGTCCTTGATCCATTTCGACTTAAGCTTTGTACAGGGTGATAAGCATGGATCGATCTGCTTTCTTCTACATGTTGCCCTCCAGTTGAACCAGCACCATTTGCTGAAAATGCTATCTTTTTTCCATTGGATGGTTTTGGCTCCTTTGTCAAAAATCAAGTGACCATAGGTGTGTGGGTTCATTTCTGGGTCTTCAATTCTATTCCATCGGTCTATCTGTCTGTCTCTGTACCAATACCATGCAGTTTTTATCACTATTGCTCTGTAATACTGCTTGAGTTCAGGGATAGTGATTCCCCCTGAAGTCCTTTTATTGTTGAGGATAGCTTTAGCTATCCTGGGTTTTTTGTTATTACAGATGAATTTGCAAATTGTTCTGTCTAACTCTTTGAAGAATTGGATTGGTATTTTGATGGGGATTGCATTGAATCTTTAGATTGCTTTTGGTAAAATGGCCATTTTTACTATATTAATCCTGCCAATCCATGAGCATGGGAGATCTTTCCATCTTCTGAGGTCTTCTTCAATTTCTTTCCTCAGTGTCTTGAAGTTCTTATTGTACAGATCTTTTATTTGCTTGGTTAAAGTCACACCGAGGTACTTTATATTATTTGGGTCTATTATGAAGGGTGTCGTTTCCCTAATTTCTTTCTCGGCTTGTTTCTCTTTTGTATAGAGGAAGGCAACTGATTTATTTGAGTTAATTTTATACCCAGCCACTTTGCTGAAGTTGTTTATCAGCTTTAGTAGTTCTCTGGTGGAACTTTTGGGATCACTTAAATATACTATCATGTCATCTGCAAATAGTGATATTTTGACCTCTTCTTTTCCAATCTGTATCCCCTTGATCTCCTTTTGTTGTCTGATTGCTCTGGCTAGAACTTCAAGAACTATATTGAATAAGTAGGGAGAGAGTGGGCAGCCTTGTCTAGTCCCTGATTTTAGTGGGATTGCTTCAAGTTTCTCTCCATTTAGTTTAATGTTAGCAACTGGTTTGCTGTATATGGCTTTTACTATGTTTAGGTATGGGCCTTGAATTCCTATTCTTTCCAGGACTTTTATCATGAAGGGGTGTTGAATTTTGTCAAATGCTTTCTCAGCATCTAATGAAATGATCATGTGGTTCTGTTCTTTCAGTTTGTTTATATAATGGATCACGTTGATGGTTTTCCGTATATTAAACCATCCCTGCATGCCTGGGATGAAGCCTACTTGATCATGGTGGATGATTGTTTTGATGTGCTCTTGAATTCGGTTTGCCAGAATTTTGTTGAGTATTTTTGCGTCGATATTCATAAGGGAAATTGGTCTGAAGTTCTCTTTCTTTGTTAGGTCTTTGTGTGGTTTAGGTATAAGAGTAATTGTGGCTTCGTAGAAGGAATTCGGTAGGGCTCCATCTGTTTCAATTTTGTGGAATAGTTTGGATAATATTGGTATGAGGTCTTCTATGAAGGTTTGATAGAATTCTGCACTAAACCCGTTGGACCTGGGCTCTTTTTGGTTGGGAGACCTTTAATGACTGCTTCTATTTCCTTAGGAGTTATGGGGTTGTTTAACAGGTTTATCTGTTCCTGATTTAACTTCGATACCTGGTATCTGTCTAGGAAATTGTCCATTTCCTGAAGATTTTCAAATTTTGTTGAATATAGGTTTTTATAGTAAGATCTGATGATTTTTTGAATTTCCTCTGAATCTGTAGTTATGTCTCCCTTTTCATTTCTGATTTTGTTAATTTGGACGCACTCTCTGTGTCCTCTCGTTAGTCTGGCTAAGGGTTTATCTATCTTGTTGATTTTCTCAAAGAACCAACTTTTGGTTCTGTTGATTCTTTTTCTGGTCCTTTTTGTTTCTACTTGGTTGATTTCAGCTCTGAGTTTGATTATTTCCTGCCTTCTTCTCTTCCTGGGTGTATTTGCTTCTTTTTGTTCTAGAGCTTTTAGGTGTGCTGTCAAGCTGCTGACATATGCTCTTTCCTGTTTCTTTCTGCAGGCACTCAGCGCTATGAGTTTTCCTCTTAGCACAGCTTTCATTGTGTCCCATAAGTTTGAGTATGTTGTATCTTCATTTTCATTAAATTCTAAAAAGTTTTTAATTTCTTTCTTTATTTCTTCCTTGACCAGGTTATCATTGAGTAGAGCATTGTTCAATTTCCACGTATATGTGGGCATTCTTCCCTTATTGTTATTGAAGACCAGTTTTAGGCCGTGGTGGTCTGATAGCACGCATGGGATTATTTCTATCTTTCTGTACCTGTTGAGGCCCGTTTTTTGACCAATTATATGGTCAATTTTGGAGAAAGTACCATGAGGAGCTGAGAAGAAGGTATATCCTTTTGCTTTAGGATAGAATGTTCTATAAATATCCGTTAAGTCCATTTGGCTCATGACTTCTCTTAGTCTGTCGACATCACTGTTTAATTTCTGTTTCCATGATCTGTCCATTGATGAGAGTGGGGTGTTGAAATCTCCCACTATTATTGTGTGAGGTGCAATGTGTGTTTTGAGCTTTAGTAAGGTTTCTTTTACGTATGTAGGTGCCCTTGTATTTGGGGCATAGATATTTAGGATTGAGAGTTCATCTTGGTGGATTTTTCCTTTGATGAATATGAAGTGTCCTTCCTTATCTTTTTTGATGACTTTTAGTTGGAAATTGATTTTATTTGATATTAGAATGGCTACTCCAGCTTGCTTCTTCTGACCATTTGCTTGGAAAGTTGTTTTCCAGCCTTTCCCTCTGAGGTAGTGTCTCTCTTTGTCTCTGAGGTGTGTTTCCTGTAGGCAGCAGACTGCAGGGTCCTCGTTGCGTATCCAGTTTGTTAATCTATGTCTTTTTATTGGGGAGTTGAGGCCATTGACATTGAGAGATATTAAGGAATAGTGATTATTGTTTCCCTTTATATTCATATTTGGATGTGAGGTTATGTTTGTGTGCTTTCATTCTCTTTGTTTTGTTGCCAAGACGATTAGTTTCTTGCTTCTTCTAGGGTATAGCTTGCCTCCTTATGTTGGGTTTTACCATTTATTATCCTTTGTAGTGCTGGATTTGTAGAAAGATATTGTGTAAATTTGGTTTTGTCATGGAATATCTTGGTTTCTCCATCAATGTTAATTGAGAGTTTTGCTGGATACAGTAACCTGGGCTGGCATTTGTGTTCTCTTAGGGTCTGTATGACATCAGTCCAGGATCTTCTGGCCTTCATAGTTTCTGGCGAGAAGTCTGGTGTGATTCTGATAGGTCTCCCTTTATATGTTACTTGACCTTTTTCCCTTACTGCTTTTAATATTCTTTCTTTATTTTGTGTGTTTGGTGTTTTGACAATTATGTGACGGGAGGTGTTTCTTTTCTGGTCCAATCTATTTGGAGTTCTGTAGGCTTCTTGTATGTCTATGGGTATCTCTTTTTTTAGGTTAGGGAAGTTTTCTTCTATGATTTTGTTGAAGATATTTACTGGTCCTTTGAGCTGGGAGTCTTCACTCTCTTTTATACCTATTATCCTTAGGTTTGATCTTCTCATTGAGTCCTGGATTTCCTGTATGTTTTGGACCAGTAGCTTTTTCCGCTTTACATTATCTTTGACAGTTGAGTCAATGATTTCTATGGAATCTTCTGCTCCTGAGATTCTCTCTTCCATCTCTTGTATTCTGTTGGTGAAGCTTGTATCTACAGCTCCTTGTCTCTTCTTTTGGTTTTCTATATCCAGGGTTGTTTCCATGTGTTCTTTCTTGATTGCTTCTATTTCCATTTTTAATTCCTTCAACTGTTTGATTGTGTTTTCCTGGAATTCTTTCATGGATTTTTGTGTCTTCTCTCTATGGGCTTCTACTTGTTTATTTATGTTTTCCTGGAATTCTTTCAGGCATTTTTGCGATTCCTCTCTGTAGGCTTCTACTTGTTCTCTAAGGGAGTTCTTCATGTCTTTCTTGAAGTCCTCCAGCATCATGATCACATATGATTTTGAAACTAGATCTTGCTTTTCTGGTGTGTTTGGATATTCCGTGTTTGCTTTGGTGGGAGAATTGGGCTCCGATGATGCCATGTAGTCTTGGTTTCTGTTGCTTGTGTTCCTGTGCTTGCCTCTCGCCATCAGATTATCTCTAGTGTTACTTTGTTCTGCTATTTCTGACAGTGGCTAGACTGTCCTATAAGCCTGTGTGTCAGGAGTGCTGTAGACCTGTTTTCCTCTCTTTTAGTCAGTTATGGGGACAGAGTGTTCTGCTTTCGGGCGTGTAGTTTTTCCTCTCTAC
The DNA here is from genome assembly GCF_036323735.1 of Rattus norvegicus. Classification (NCBI taxonomy): domain Eukaryota; kingdom Metazoa; phylum Chordata; class Mammalia; order Rodentia; family Muridae; genus Rattus; species Rattus norvegicus. Next base: position 86,746,426 of record NC_086020.1, read on the forward strand.
AGGTCTTCAGCTGTTCCTGTGGGCCTGTGTCTTGAGTTCACCAGGCAGCTTTCTTGCAGCAGAAATTTTGGTCTTACCTGTGGTCCCGAGGCTCAAGTTCGCTCATGGGGTGCTGCCCACGGGCTCTCTGCAGCGGCAGCAACCAGGAAGACCTGTGCCGCCCCTTCCGGGAGCTTCAGTGCACCAGGGTTCCAGATGGTCTTTGGCTTTTTCCTCTGGCGTTCGAGATGTGTGTGCAGGGAGCAGTCTCTTCTGGTTTCCCAGGCTTGTCTGCCTCTCTGAAGGTTTAGCTCTCCCTCCCATGGGATTTGGGTGCAGAGAACTGTTTATCCGGTCTGTTTCTTTCAGGTTCCGGCAGTGTCTCAGGCGCAGGGGTCCTGCCGCTCCTGGGCCCTCCCCCACGGGAGCCCAGAGGCCTTATACAGTTTCCTCTTGGGCCAGGGATGTGGGCAGGGGTGAGCAGTGTTGGTGGTCTCTTCCGCTCTGCAGCCTCAGGAGTGCCCACCTGACCAGGCGGTTGGGTCTCTCTCTCACCGGGTAAGTTCAGAGGTTCAGTCTATTATCATCAAGACGGGAGCATGGCAGTGTCCAGGAGGGCCTGGTGCAAGAACGACTAATTGTTCTTATGTAAGGCCTATAATCTGTCTGGTATCATTGTCCTCCTTTGTTAAGGAGTCTAGGCAATCCAGTTTGAGTTCTTAATGTCCTATAAAGTAACAGTACTTAGTGCTCTTTAACCACTAAGCCATCTCTCCAGTCCCTCACCAGCTTTATTTACCTAAACATAAGCATTAATTAGAAATGTCAAAACCTGTAAATATTGTCTAGATTCAGTTGTACTAGAAATCTCTGAGCTGGCAGGGTGAGGCTGGGAATTGAAAGTAAGCAAATGGAGTCTTCCTCTTTTCATATCAACCCTATTAAAAAACTCCATTTTAAAGAGCTGGGTCTATGGTTTTGTTTAGTTGTCTGAGCCAGAGCACAGAAAGGACAGTGAGTTGTCAGACAATTCACACTGAAATCATCACTCACTAATTTCAAGTAGAAAACCTGTCTCTAATAAATCACTAAGTAATTGAAATCAATTGTAAACCACAAGCCACACATTGGCTATCAGCATGTGAATTGAAAGCTTGATTTAAAAACAGTGGCTAAACCACGGAATTTAATAATCTGTTGAAGCAACAGAAACTCAAGAGAATAAAAAAGTGATGAACCACCTATAAATACAGTAAGCACATTTTTTTTTATTAACTTGAGTATTTCTTATATACATTTCAAGTGTTATTCCCTTTCCCGGTTTCCGGGCAAACATCCCCCTACCCCCTCCCCTTCCTTGTGGGTGTTCCCCTCCCAACCCTCCCCCCATTGCCGCCCTCCCCCCATAGTCTAGTTCACTGGGGGTTCAGTCTTAGCAGGACCCAGGGCTTCCCCTTCCACTGGTGCTCTTACTAGGATATTCATTGCTACCTATGGGGTCAGAGTCCAGGGTCAGTCCATGTATAGTCTTTAGGTAGTGGAGTAAGCACATTTTTTATGGGTAGCATGTACAAATTTACACTAAATACAAAAGCATGTAAAGAGTAAAATTATCAACTTTGTCTGAAAAATTTGTTTAAGTAATAGGCCAAATATCAGTATTTTGTAATAACCAATTTAATTGTTGTTTGGAATAAGGTATGTTTTACCAGGTTTCTTTTTTTAAAATATTTCCATGATTCTAGCCTACAATTCTGTATTAACACAACTGAAGCTTTATATCCAATGTGGATAACAAAGACCTAAGTCCTCTGGTAAGGTGAGGTACTTAGCCAATTAACATATCCTTAGAAGCTTAAAATTAGTTTCAAATATTCTTTTCTGGAGTAGTGTAACAGCTACTCTCCAAAGATTTGTAGTAAAAATTTCCATATACACTGAAAGATTTGAAGTTCTAACTTCTTACATTGAAGAAGCAACAAAATTACATAATATAAGGCTGTTAGCCATTCTTAATGATATCACTTTATGGGCTCTCTAAAATTATAAGCAAGCTCACGAAGTGAAAACTCAAAATCAATCCTCTAAATCTATCTTGAAATGGCAGTTGGAGTAAGCAAACTGGCTGTAGTGCTCTCACAAGTTCTAAAACCTCATCAATCCTTTGTAAATCCTGTAACAATCTCTACCTGTTTGATTTTTTCTTAATTAAAAATAAGTTTGAGTTAGTCAATGTAACACTGGCAATCCTTAATCACAATCTTTCAGTTCTCCTTGTAACACCAGAGCACAGCCACAATTTTGGAAAGTCACCTGAGTGCTGAGTACTGACTAGGCAGCTGTTCTTGGGGCAGTGGAATCAGCATCAAAATACAGTAACTTCAGGGAAAACCACAACTTTGGAAAGCAAAACTCAACCTCCAACAATCTAGTCTCCAAAATCCAGTCTCCAGTCTATCTTTCATGTTACAAAGTTTGACTGTCAATTTCTATATATGAACGCACGATGGTGTAGTCTCCAGTACCTCAACAAAGAGACACTGTCCTAAATTCTTTTAGATACCTGGTTTCTAGAATAAGAGTTCCATAAAAATATTATCTCAATTTAGACCTGTTTCCCCAGGTTGGCTCATGCCACATGTTGTCTAGAATGACTTCATCCAAATTACCAGCTTTATGTCAACTTTCTGTTACCAATATTATACCTTTTTTAACCATATCCAATAACTTAAAAGCCAATAGTCCATAACCAAGGCATGTAGAGCATATTTATACATTTAAAACCAATGAGAAACAAAATTGAAGTGGCTACACATATCTTTAATATTTAGACCAAACACCATTATGACTTTTCTAGCTGCGATTTTAAGAGAAGCACCTTGTCACCTGCTAAGTCTAATAATCAGCTCATGCAGACGCTCATCCCCAGGCAGCTTCTGCAGCTGACCTAGACTCCTGGCTACAGATACAGGGCTCCAAGGACTGATTGAAACTGCTTTTTATTCATTTGTTCCTTTTTGAAACGAGTTAAAACCAAATCAAGATGTGAACGATTGACAGATAAAGTTTTTACCATTTTTTCTTTTGAACATGAAACATAAAACATTTAAGCAACAAGAAACAAAAACCACAGACATAAACTGACATACAGGGACAGCTTGGTGTATCAAGGACAGACAATAGACAAAGAGGAAAAACTAGATGGTGTCAGCAGAGAGGTAGGATTTCCCCTTTCCCACCACTTCCACGGTGACCATCCACTCGAGTGGAGTTGATCTGGATGATGGATTGTCTCAATTCCTGGACTAGTCCATCAACGTGTTGAAACCAAATTCCTGTAAGATACTGAGATATATTACGGGATATCTGAGCAGCACGACTGACATTCACAAATGGTATGGAAGTGAAACACAGTCCTGAATATTTCCACTCATAACCCAATTACATTAACTCTATCAAGCTGTGCATGGGCGTTGAGATGTCCTTTTGTTTGATTCTCCTGAATAAATTTTCAGGCAGTCTACCTCTATCAAATCTGATCAGTATGACTCTGTGAAGCTCTTCTTCATAGCGAGCTGCCTCATCTTCTAAATCCTCTTCCTCAGAGGAGCTAAGCTCGTCTGTCTCTGAGCTATCAAGCTCTGAAGCCTTTAATTTCTTTACCGGATAAAGACTTCTCCTTTTCAAGACTTTTTTCTCCTTTCTCTGTTTCATCTCTCCCGGGGCGTTTTTTCCCCAATCTCTCATCTCCGCAGATCTGAAGTCTTTGGAAGGGACTGTCTGCTTATTTTTATCTTTTTTCCTTGAGATCTTTAATTTTTTACCCCACCCTGTTTCTGACATGCCATCCTGCACCTCCCCCAGCGCTCTCCGCCTTTCTACCACAGCTGGGTGGCTCCCATGCGACCTCTGACGCTGTCTGGCAGCAGCCAGAAACTCAAAGGCCAATAGAGAAAGCATGAAGGCTGCTAAAACGATAACAAAAACTTCCGCCGCATCTAGCAGGGGAGTGAAGTGGAACAGATCAAGACTTAGCATGTCTCTCAGGGGCTACCTTTTAAACAGTACAGTTCTGGATTCCTTCCACAGACCGAAGACCCCCTCTCTGCGCCTGGCGATGGCGTGGCGTCCTGGGTTCTCGGCGCCAGATGTCCCGCGCTGTCTCTCGCCAGCAAGAATACGTGGGAACACACGAATCCTTCTGTAGCCAAAATGCTTATTCTTTATTAAAAAGAGGGCGGCGGGGCGCCAGCATGGCGTGGCTTATATACACCCTAGCGCGGCGCATCCACACCTGATTGGTTGCTTACCCATGATCTCATTAGGCACGCCCCAGAGTGGGCAAAGACCTGGCACGAAGGCACTCTTGCACATGCGCACACAGTTAACTTCCTGAAAGGAAGTTGGCTGGCGCGGCGGAGGCCAGCGCCATCTTGTAATGGCGAAAGCTATTCTGGCTTTCCACGTGGGGTGCAGTGGAAGCCAGCGCCATCTTGTGGTGGCGAATGTTATTACGGCCCTCTACACAAAGGCACTATGCAGTTTCCTCTTGGGCCAAGGGATGTGGGCAAAGGTGGACAGAAGTGGCAGTCTGTCCTGCCTTGCAGTCTCAGTATTGCCTGCAGTTCTGGGTCTAGACTTTCTCTTTTAATAATATATAATATTATTTTTGGAACATTTTATTTTTTAATTTTTTATTTTTACATCATTTTTATTATATATATGTATATATATATATATTTAAATTTCAAATGTTATTCCCTTCCTGATTTCCTGCTCATAAGCCCCCTATCCCCTCCCTGTCCCCCATACAGGTGTTCCCCTCCATCTACCCCCCTTTTCTCCCCATCTATCACCTGCACTGGGTCCAACTTTGGCAGGACTAAGGGCTTCCCCTTCCACTGGTGCCCTAACAAGGCTATTCTCTGCTACATATGCAGTTGGAGTCCTGGGTCAGTTCATGTATAGTCTTTGGGTAGTGGCTTAATTCCTGGAAGCTCTGATTGGTTAGCATTGTTGTTCATATATTTGCCCCAAAACTCGAATTACACAAGATGCAATCCACAGACCACAGGAAGCTCAAGAAGAAGGATGACCAAAATGTGGATGTTCCCACTTCTTTACAGGGGGATCAAAAATATACATAGGTGGGAATATGGAGGCAAAGTCTAGAGCAGAGACTGAAGGAATGACCATTCAGAGCCTGCTCCACAAGTGGCCCTTATGTATATTGCCACCAAAATTAGATAAGATTGATGAAGCTAAAAGGTGAATGCTGAAAGAGACCGGATATAGATCTCTTCTGAGAGACACATCCAGAGAATGTCAAATATAGATGTGAATGCTAGCAACAAACCACTGAACTGAGAACAGGACCATCTTTGGGGGAATTACTGGAAGGATTGAAAGAGCTGAAGGGGCTTGCAACCCATAAGGACAAGAATGTACTCCACTTTTTAATATGGTTCTTTGACTCTTCGGAGCCTAACTTCTTGAGTTCTTGTATGTATTAGATATTAACCCTCTATCAGATCTAGACTTGTTGAAGATCTTTTACTACTTGTTGGTTGCCCCTTTGTCCTGATGACAGTGTCTTCTTCCTTAATGAAGTTTTGCAATTTTATGAAGTCCATTTGTTGATTCTTGATTGTAGAGCATAAGGCACTGGTGTTCTTTTCAGGAAATTTCCCCCCAGTGCCCATGATCTTCCACAATTTTCCTTCTGTTACTTTGAATGTATCTGGTTTTATGTTGTGGTCCTAGAACCATTTGGGCTTGAGCTTTGTATAGGGTGATGAGAATGGATTGATGTGCATTCTTCTACATGACGATTTCCAGTTGAACCAGCACTATTTGCTGAAAATTATATCCTTTTTCCAATGGATGGTTTTAGCTCCTTTGTTAAAGATCAAGTGACCATAGGTATGTGAGTTCATTTCTGAGTCCTCAATTGTATTCCATTTATCTATCTGTGAGTCTGTATACCAATACCATACCAATTTTTATTACTATTGCTTTGTGATATATCTTCAGGTCAGAGATAGTGATTTTCTCCAGAAACTCTTTTATTTTTGAGGATAGATTTCAATTTCCTCTTTATTGTTTTGTTATTCCAAATGAATTTACAAATTGATCTTTCTAACTCTATGAAAAATTGCATTGGAACTTTTATGAAGATTTCTTTGTTTCTGCAGATTTCTATGGGAAAAATGGCCCATATAATATTGTACTATATTAATCCTGCCAATCCATGATCATGGAAGATCTTTCTGTCTTCTGAGATCTTCTTCAAAGTCTTTCTACAGAGACTTGAAGTCATTGTTATACAGATATTTCACTTGCTTGGCTCAATTCATATTGAGGTATTTTATGTTATTTGTGACTATTCTGAAGGATGTCATTTTCCTAATTTCTGTCTCAGCCTGTTTATCCTTTAAGTAGAGAATAGTTCCTGATTTGTTTTAGTTAGTTTTAGAATCAGTCACTTTGTTGAACTTGATTGTCAGGTTAAGAAATTCTCTGGTGAAATTTACGGGGACACTTAATTGTATTATCACATCATCTGCAAATAGTGATATTTTGACATTTTCTTTTCCAATTTGTATCCTTTTGACCTCCTTTTGTTCTCTGGTTGTTATGGAGGGGACTTCAAGTACTATATTGATTAAGTAGGAAGAGACTGAGCAGCCTTGTCTAGTGTCTGATTTTCGTGGGATTGCTTCAAATTTATCACCATTTAGTTTAATGTTGGCTACTGGTTTGCTGTATATTGCTTTTACTGTGTTTAGGTATGGGCCTTGAATTCCTAATCATTCCAAGACTTTTAACATGAAGTGATACTGATTTTTGTCAAATACCCTCTCACATCTAATGAGATGGTCATTTTTTTTTTCTGTGTGATTTTTTTATACAGCAGATTAGACTATGGGTTTCTGTATGTTAAACCATCCCTGTATCCCTGTGATGAAGCCTACTTGATCATGTTAGATGATCATTTTGATGAGTTCTTGGATTCAGTTTGTGAGAATTTTATTGTGTATTTTTGCGTCGATATACTTAAGCGAAATTTGTCTGAAGTTCTCTTTCTTTGTTGGGTCTTTGTGTGGTTTAAATATAAACTAAATTGTGGCTTCATAGAAGGAATGTGGTACTATATCCTGGGTTTCTAATTTGTGCAGTAGTTTGGACGGTATTGGTATTATGTCTTCTATGAAGATCTGATAGAAATCTCTACTAAGCCAATCTGGTCCTGGACTCTTATTGGTTGGGAGAATTTTAATAAATGCTTCTGTTATTTTAAAAGTTATGGGACTGTTTGGGTGCTATCTCTGATCCTGATTTAAAGTTGTTGTATAGTATCTGTCTAGAAATTTGTTTATTGCATTCAAATTTTCCAGTTTTGTTGAATATAAACAGATCTAATGATTTTTTAAAATTTCCTCAGATTCTGTTGTTATAGCTCCCTTTTCATTTTTAACTTTTTAAAATTTGGATACACTCTCTTACCATCTGGTGATTCTGAGTGAGGGTTTATCTATGTTACTGTTTTTCTCAAAGAACCAGCTCATGGTTTTGTTGATTCTTTGTATAATTCTATTTGTTTCATGTTGGTTGACTTCAGCCAAGTTTGATTATTTCCTGCTGTCTACTCCTTTTGGGGGTATTTGTTTCTTTTTGTTCTGGAGCTTTTAGGTGTGCCACCAAGCTGCTAGTGTCAAGCTGCAAGCTCTCCAATTCCTTTTTTGAGGCAATCAGAGCTGAGTTTTCCTCTTAGCACTGCTTTCATTGTTTCCCATAAATTTGGGTATGCTGTTCCTCATTTTCATAAAATTTTAAAACACTTTTTATTTCTTTTTTATTTCTTCCTAGACCAAGTCATTATTGAGTAGAATAATTGTTCAACTTCTGTGTGTATATGGGCTTACTCTTGTTTGTGTTGTTATTGAAGACCAGCCTTACTCTGTGGTCATCTGATAGGATGCAAATGATTATTTCAATCTTCCTGTATCTGTTGAGGCCTGTTTTGTGACTGATTGTATGGTCAATTTTGGAAAAGGTAGTATGTGGTGCTGATCATAAGGCACATTATCTTTTTTTAGGATGAAATGTTCGTGTGTGTGTGTGTGTGTGTGTGTGTGTGTGTGTGTGTGTGTGTTAAATCCATTTGGATCACAACTTCTCTTAGTTTCAGTGTGTCTCTGTTTAGTTTCTATTTCTGTGATCTGTCCATTGATGAGAGTGGGGTGTTGAAATCTCCCATTACTTGTGAGATGCAATGTGTGCTTTGAATTTTAGTATGGTTTCTTTTATGAACGTAGGTACCCATGCATTTGAAGCATAGATATCCCGGATTAAGAGGTCATCTTGCTGGATTATTTTCTTTGATGAATATGAAGTGTCCTTCCTTATATTTTAGAAAACTTGTGGTTGAAAGTCAATTTTATTCAATGGTAGAATGGCTACTCCAGCTTGTTTCTTGTGACCATTTGCCCAGAAATTTGTTTTTCAGGCTTTGAATCTGATGCAGTATCTGTCTTTGTCACTAAAGTATGTTCTTTTATGCAACAAAATACTGGGTCCTCTTTTTGTATCCATCTGTTAGTCTATATATTTATATTAGGAAATTGAGTCCATTGATGTTAAGAGATATTAAGGAATAATGATTGTTGTTTCCTGTTATTTTTGTTGTTAGAGGTGAAATTATGTTTGTGTGGCTCTCTTCTCTTGGTTTTGTTGCAAGGAGAGTACTTTCTTGCTTTTTGTCATGTATAGTTTCCCTCCTTGTGTTAGATTGTTTTTATGTATTATCTTTTGTAGGGCTGAATTTTTGGAGAGATATTGTGTAAATTTGGTTTTGTTCTTGAATATCTTGGTTTCTCCATCTACATTGATTGATAGTTTTGCTGGATATTAGAGCCTAGGCTGGAATTTTTTTCTCTTAGTGTCTGTATGACGTCTGTCAAGGATCTTTTAGCTTACATAGTCTCTGGTGAGAAAGCTGGTATAATTCTGATAGGTCTGCCTTTACATGTTACTTGACCTTTTCCCCTTACTGTTTTTAACATTCTTTTTTTGTTTTGTTTTGTGCATTTGGTGTTTTGACTATTTTGTGATGGGAGGAATTTCTTTTATGGTTCTATCTATTTGGAGTTCTATAGGCTTCTTGTATGTTTATGGGCATCTCTTTCTTTAGGCTAGCGGCATTTACATTATTGATCTATGAATGGGTGGGTTATCGCAACAGGCAGCAGGTAGTAGATGATGTATCAGAAACTTGGGTCTCATTACCCTGAACGGAATTTGTTGGTGTGTTCAGATAGCAGATGGGATCATATCTTGTCTTCCTTCTGTGACCTGCACTTAGACAATCATTGTCTGTCCTATTAGGGGAAGGTGTATAGAAAGGGCCAATGGACAGCAGGAGGTGTCAGTGGCTTGTGTCATGACTTGCAAACTGAGGGTATAGAGGTTTAATAGAGAAGGTATGGATCTCTTCTGGCTTTCATGGTATCTACATGAATAACAGGATTGTGGGACTATGTGGTGGTGTGGAAGTATAGGTATGTGTTGGTTCCAGGAGCCAGCTCACTTTGGAATGCTTTGAAATGAGACACCTCATTGGACATAGAGGTAGCTTTGAATACTTATGGTCTCTGGCTTTCAATTTCTCTAACTATACGGAATTATTGCTTATAACTTCTAAAAAATTTCTAGAAACCTTTCTTGCTTATTCTGTGTTTAAAAATTCCTAACTTTGGAGATTAATACCTGTTGTGCAACTGCAGAGAATTGAGTGAAAATGTTATTGCTATTGTTCTCTATTCTGTCCAGGTAACCAGAAGCCTCTGTGGTGAGACTTGTTAACACTTTGTGAGACAGATAGGAAAGAAAGAAAATAAATTAAAATGCTTTATACAAGCACAATCACCTCTACAAGCATTCCCAAATATTTACATGCATAACTACACCTTCACATGTGCATATAGACAAAGAAATATAAACATTTGAATGGATGGATGAAAGGATAGGGCACAACTCTTCAATGCATACCATCCAACAGCATATTAGAAGTTTCAGTCATTTAATTCTGAAAAGAGGGAATAGAAGGTTTTCAATTACAAATGGAAATCTTACCTGTTTGGGATTGTGTGCTCTGCACATGAGCAATAAATCTCTGCCCAAATAGGGGAAAGTACATTGAATTAGGTAGGGACAGTGTGTAGTGGAACGTATCAGGGGCTTGTGTAATGACTTATAAACCAATGAAGTAGGAAGTTCAGACTGCCATTTTTTAATGGTATGGCCAGCACCTGAATAGTGATTGTTCACCTGAGTAGTGGAACTGGGAGGAAAGTAAAGTGGGAAGAAAGAGAGAGATTTGTGTTCAGTGTGAGGAGATTGTTTCTTTGGGCTCTATATCAAGGAAATGAGTATGGAAGTTTTCAGACAATTGATAAGACCCTTACCTTTTCTGGATGGAGGTTTTATTTCTTAATTAGGATGCATAGGCCTTTTTATGGCATGATCACTCTACCTGATCAAACTAAAACCATCATAAAGATTTTGTATTCAAATGTATACCTCATTATACTTATGCACTTATATACATGGGTCATTGGTGTAAAAGAGTTACATAACCAAAACAAACTCTATTATGACAGAATTTCCCTAGGCCACTTTCACAGAAAATGAAACAGAGGCAGATATTGGATGAAGCATGATAATACCATACAAAATTAGGGGTTCAATCAGACTATTGCCAAGTTCCAATTTTCTTTTCTGTATTATATTCTTTTTTTTTTTACATTTTTTTTATTAACTTGAGTATTTCTTATATACATTATATACATTTCAAGTGTTATTCCCTTTCCCGGTTTCCGGGCAAACATCCCCCTCCACCCTCCCCTTCCTTATGGGTGTTCCCCTCCCAACCCTCCCCCCATTGCCGCCCTCCCCCCATAGTCTAGTTCACTGGGGGTTCAGTCTTAGCAGGACCCAGGGCTTCCCCTTCCACTGGTGCTCTTACTAGGATATTCATTGCTACCTATGGGGTCAGTCCATGTATAGTATTTAGGTAGTGGCTTAGTCCCTGGAAGCTCTGGTTGCTTGACATTGTTGTACTTTTGGGGTCTCGAACCCCTTCAAGCTCTTCCAGTTCTTTCTCTGATTCCTTCAATGGGGGACCTATTCTCAGTTCAGTGGTTTGCTGCTGGCATTCGCCTCTGTATTTGTGTATTCTGGCTGTGTGTCTCAGGAGCGATCTACATCCGGCTCCTGTCAGTCTGCACTTCTTTGCTTCATCCATCTTGTCTAATTGGTGGCTGTATATGTATGGGCCACTTGTGGGGCAGGCTCTGAATGGGTGTTCCTTCAGTCTCTGTTTTAATCTTTGCCTCTCCCTTCCCTGCCAAGGGTATTCTTTTTCCTCATTTAAAGAAGGAGTGAAGCATTCACATTTTGATCATCCGTCTTGAGTCTTGTTTGTTCTAGGGATCTAGGGTAATTCAAGCATTTGGGCTACTAGCCACTTATCAATGAGTGCATACCATGTATGTCTTTCTGTGATTGGGTTAGCTCACTCAGGATGATATTTTCCAGTTCCAAACATTTGCCTACGAATTTCATAAACTCGTTGTTTTTGATAGCTGAGTAATATTCCATTGTGTAGATGTACCACATTTTCTGTATCCATTCCTCTGCTGAAGGGCATCTGGGTTCTTTCCAGCTTCTGGCTATTATAAATAAGGCTGCGATGAACATAGTGGAGCACGTGTCTCTTTTATATGTTGAGGCATCTTTTGGGTATATGCCCAAGAGAGGTATAGCTGGATCCTCAGGCAGTTCAATGTCCAATTTTCTGAGGAACCTCCAGACTGATTTCCAGAATGGTTTTACCAGTCTGCAATCCCAGCAACAATGGAGGAGTGTTCCTCTTTCTGCACATCCTCGCCAGCATCTGCTGTCACCTGAGTTTTTGATCTTAGCCATTCTCACTGGTGTGAGGTGAAATCTCAGGGTTGTTTTGATTTGCATTTCCCTTATGACTAAAGATGTTGAACATTTCTTTAGGTGTATCTCAGCCATTCGGCATTCCTCAGCTGTGAATTCTTTGTTTAGCTCTGAACCCCATTTTTTAATAGGGTTATTTGTTTCCCTGCGGTCTAACTTCTTGAGTTCTTTGTATATTTTGGATATAAGGCCTCTATCTGTTGTAGGATTGGTAAAGATCTTTTCCCAATCTGTTGGTTGCCGTTTTGTCCTAACCACAGTGTCCTTTGCCTTACAGAAGCTTTGCAGTTTTATGAGATCCCATTTGTCGATTCTTGATCTTAGAGCATAAGCCATTGATATTTTGTTCAGGAAATTTTTTCCAGTGTCCATGTGTTCCAGATGCTTCCCTAGTTTTTCTTCTATTAGTTTGAGTGTGTCTGGTTTGATGTGGAGGTCCTTGATCCACTTGGACTTAAGCTTTGTACAGGGTGATAAGGATGGATCGATCTGCATTCTTCTACATGTTGCCCTCCAGTTGAACCAGCACCATATGCTGAAAATGCTATCTTTTTTCCATTGGATGGTTTTGGCTCCTTTGTCAAAAATCAAGTGACCATAGGTGTGTGGGTTCATTTCTGGGTCTTCAATTCTATTCCATTGGTCTATCTGTCTGTCTCTGTACCAATACCATGCAGTTTTTATCACTATTGCTCTGTAATACTGCTTGAGTTCAGGGATAGTGATTCCCCCTGAAGTCCTTTTATTGTTGCGGATAGCTTTAGCTATCCTGGGTTTTTTGTTATTCCAGATGAATTTGAAAATTGTTCTGTCTAACTCTTTGAAGAATTGGATTGGTATTTTGATGGGGATTGCATTGAATCTGTAGATTGCTTTTGGTAAAATGGCCATTTTTACTAAATTAATCCTGCCAATCCATGAGCATGGGAGATCTTTCCATGTTCTGAGGTCTTCTTCAATTTCTTTCCTCAGTGTCTTGAAGTTCTTATTGCACAGATCTTTTACTTGCTTGGTTAAAGTCACACCGAGGTACTTTATATTATTTGGGTCTATTATGAAGGGTGTCATTTCCCTAATTTCTTTCCCGGCTTGTTTCTCTTTTGTATAGAGGAAGGCAACTGATTTATTTGAGTTAATTTTATACCCAGCCACTTTGCTGAAGTTGTTTATCAGCTTTAGTAGTTCTCTGGTGGAACTTTTGGGATCACTTAAATATACTATCATGTCATCTGCAAATAGTGATATTTTGACCTCTTCTTTTCCGATCTGTATCCCCTTGATCTCCTTTTGCTGTCTGATTGCTCTGGCTACAACTTCAAGAACTATATAGAATAAGTAGGGAGAGAATGGGCAGCCTTGTCTAGTCTCTGATTTTAGTGGGATTGCTTCAAGTTTCTCTCCATTTAGTTTAATGTTAGCAACTGGTTTGCTGTATATGGCTTTTAGTATGTTTAGGTATGGGCCTTGAATTCCTATTCTTTCCAGGACTTTTATCATGAAGGGGTGTTGAATTTTGTCAAATGCTTTCTCAGCACCTAATGAAATGATCATGTGGTTCTGTTCTTTCAGTTTGTTTATATGATGGATCACGTTGATGGTTTTCCGTATATTAAACCATCCCTGCATGCCTGGGATGAAGCCTACTTGATCATGGTGGATGATTGTTTTGATGTGCTCTTGGATTCGGTTTGCCAGAATTTTATTGAGTATTTTTGCGTCGATATTCATAAGGGAAATTGGTCTGAAGTTCTCTTTCTATGTTGTGTCTTTGTGTGGTTTAAGTATAAGAGTAATTGTGGCTTCGTAGAAGGAATTCGGTAGTGTTCCATCTGTTTCAATTTTGTGGAATAGTTTGGATAATATTGGTATGAGGTCTTCTATGAAGGTTTGATAGAATTCTGCACTAAACCCGTCTGGACCTGGGCTCTTTTTGGTTGGGAGACCTTCAATGACTGCTTCTATTTTCTTAGGGGTTATGGGGTTGTTTAACTGGTTTATCTGTTCCTGATTTAACTTCGATACCTGGTATCTGTCTAGAAATTGTCCATTTCCTGAAGATTTTCAAGTTTTGTTGAATATAGGTTTTTATAGTAAGATCTGATGATTTTTTGAATTTCCTCTGAATCTGTAGTTATGTCTCCCTTTTCATTTCTGATTTTGTTAATTTGGACGCACTCTCTGTGTCCTCTCGTTAGTCTGGCTAAGGGTTTATCTATCTTGTTGATTTTCTCAAAGAACCAACTTTTGGTTCTGTTGATTCTTTCTATGGTCCTTTTTGTTTCTACTTGGTTGATTTCAGCTGAGTTTGATTATTTCCTGCCTTCTACTCCTCCTGGGTGTATTTGTTTCCTTTTGTACTAGAGCTTTTAGGTGTGCTGTCAAGCTGCTGACATATGCTCTTTCCTGTTTCTTTCTGCAGGCACTCAGCGCTATGAGTTTTCCTCTTAGCACAGCTTTCATTGTGTCCCATAAGTTTGGGTATGTTGTATCTTCATTTTCATTAAATTCTAAAAAGTTTTTAATTTCTTTCTTTATTTCTTCCTTGACCAGGTTATCATTGAGTAGAGCATTGTTCAATTTCCACGTATATGTGGGCATTCTTCCCTTATTGTTATTGAAGACCAGTTTTAGGCCGTGGTGGTCTGATAGCACGCATGGGATTATTTCTATCTTTCTGTACCTGTTAAGGCCCGTTTTTTGACCAATTATATGAATTTTGGAGAAAGTACCATGAGGATCTGAGAAGAAGTTATATCCTTTTGCTTTAGGATAGAATGTTCTATAAATATCCGTTAAGTCCATTTGGCTCATGACTTCTCTTAGTCTGTCGACATCACTGTTTAATTTCTGTTTCCATGATCTGTCCATTGATGAGAGTGGGGTGTTGAAATCTCCCACTATTATTGTGTGAGGTGCAATGTGTGTTTTGAGCTTTAGTAAGGTTTCTTTTACGTATGTAGGTGCCCTTGTATTTGGGGCATAGATATTTAGGATTGAGAGTTCATCTTGGTGGATTTTTCCTTTGATGAATATGAAGTGTCCTTCCTTATCTTTTTTGATGACTTTTAGTTGGAAATTGATTTTATTTGATATTAGAATGGCTACTCCAGCTTGCTTCTTCTGACCATTTGCTTGGACAGTTGTTTTCCAGCCTTTCACTCTGAGGTAGTGTCTGTCTTTGTCTCTGAGGTGTGTTTCCTGTAGGCAGCAGAATGCAGGGTCCTCATTTTGTATCCAGTTTGTTAATCTATGTCTTTTTATTGGGGAGTTGAGGCCATTGATATTGAGAGATATTAAGGAATAGTGATTCTTGCTTCCCGTTATATTCATATTTGTATGTGAGGTTATGTTTGTGTGCTTTCATTCTCTTTGTTTTGTTGCCAAGACGATTAGTTTCTTGCTTCTTCTAGGGTATAGCTTGCCTCCTTATGTTGGGCTTTACCATTTATTATCCTTTGTAGTGCTGGATTTGTAGAAAGATATTGTGTAAATTTGGTTTTGTCATGGAATATCTTGGTTTCTCCATCAATGTTAATTGAGAGTTTTGCAGGACACAGTAACCTGGGCTGGCATTTGTGTTCTCTTAGGGTCTGTATGACATCAGTCCAGGATCTTCTGGCCTTCATAGTTTCTGGCGAGAAGTCTGGTGTGATTCTGATAGGTCTCCCTTTATATGTTACTTGACCTTTTTCCCTTACTGCTTTTAATATTCTTTCTTTATTTTGTGCGTTTGGTGTTTTGACAATTATGTGACGGGAGGTGTTTCTTTTCTGGTCCAATCTATTTGGAGTTCTGTAGGCTTCTTGTATGCCTATGGGTATCTCTTTTTTAGGTTAGGGAAGTTTTCTTCTATGATTTTGTTGAAGATATTTACTGGTCCTTTGAGCTGGGAGTCTTCACTCTCTTCTATACCTATTATCCTTAGGTTTGATCTTCTCATTGAGTCCTGGATTTCCTGTATGTTTTGGACCAGTAGCTTTTTCCACTTTACATTATCTTTGACAGTTGAGTCAATGATTTCTATGGAATCTTCTGCTCCTGAGATTCTCTCTTCCATCTCTTGTATTCTGTTGGTGAAGCTTGTATCTACAGCTCTTTGTCTCTTCTTTTGGTTTTCTATATCCAGGGTTGTTTCCATGTGTTCTTTCTTGATTGCTTCTATTTCCATTTTAATTCCTTCAACTGTTTGATTGTGTTTTCCTGGAATTCTTTCAGGGATTTTTGTGTCTCCTCTCTATGGGCTTCTACTTGTTTATTTATGTTTTCCTGGAATTCTTTCAGGGATTTTTGTGTCTCCTCTCTATGGGCTTCTACTTGTTTATTTATGTTTTCCTGGAATTCTTTCAGGGATTTTTGCGATTCTTTCAGGCATTTTTGCGAATCCTCTCTGTAGGCTTCTACATGTTCTCTAAGGGAGTTCTTCACGTCTTTCTTGAAGTCCTCCAGCATCATTATCAAAAATGATTTTGAAACTAGATCTTGCTTTTCTGGCGTGTTTGGATATTCCATGTTTGTTTTGATGGGAGAATTAGGCTCCGACGGTGCCATGTAGTCTTGGTTTCTGTTGCTTGGGTTCCTGCGCTTGCCTCTCGCCATCAGATTATCTCTAGTGTTACTTTGTTCTGCTATTTCTGACAGTGGCTAGACTGTCCTATAAGCCTGTGTGTCAGGAGTGCTGTAGACCTGTTTTCCTCTCTTTCAGTCAGTTATGGGGACAGAGTGTTCTGCTTTCCGGCGTGTAGTTTTTCCTCTCTACAGGTCTTCAGCTGTTCCTGTGGGCCTGTGTCTTGAGTTCACCAGGCAGCTTTCTTGCAGCAGAAATTTTGGTCTTACCTGTGGTCCCGAGGCTCAAGTTCGCTCGTGGGGTGCTACCCACGGGCTCTCTGCAGCGGCAGCAACCAGGAAGACTTGTGCCGCCGTTTCCGGGAGCTTCAGTGCACCAGGGTTCCAGATGGTCTTTGGCTTTTTCCTCTGGCGTCTGAGATGTGTGTGCAGAGAGCAGTCTCTTCTGGTTTCCCAGGCTTGTCTGCCTCTCTGAAGTTTCAGCTCTCCCTCCCATGGGATTTGGGTGCAGAGAACTGTTTATCCGGTCTGTTTCCTTCAGGTTCTGGTGGTGTCTCAGGCACAGGGGTCCTGCCGCTCCTGGGCCCTCCCCCACGGGAGCCCAGAGGCCTTATACAGTTTCCTCTTGGGCCAGGGATGTGGGCAGTGGTGAGCAGTGTTGGTGGTCTCTTTTGCTCTGCAGCCTCAGGGGTGCCCACCTGACCAGGCGGTTGGGTCTCTCTCTCACAGGGTCTGGGGGCAGAGAGCTGCTGCGGGCCGGGATCTGCGGGTGTGGGACTTCCGGTAAACACAGAACGTGCCCGGTCCTACAGGAATTCTGCTTCCGTGTGTCCCAAGCTCACCAGGCAGCTTTCTTGCAGCAGAAAAGTTGGTCTTACCTGTGGTCCCGGGGCTCAAGTTCGCTCGTGGGGTGCTGCCCACGGGCTCTCTGCAGCGGCAGCAACAAGGAAGACCTGTGCCGCCCCTTCCGGGAGCTTCAGTGCACCAGGGTTCCAGATGGTCTTTGGCTTTTTCCTCTGGCGTCCGAGATGTGTGTGCAGAGAGCAGTCTCTTCTGGTTTCTCAGGCTTGTCTGCCTCTCTGAAGGTTCAGCTCTCCCTCCCACGGGATTTGGGTGCAGAGAACTGTTTATCCGGTCTGTTTCCTTCTGGTTCTGGTGGTGTCTCAGGCACAGGGGTCCTGCCGCTCCTGGGCCCTCCCCCACGGGAGCCCAGAGGCCTTATACAGTTTCCTCTTGGGCCAGGGATGTGGGCAGGGGTGAGCAGTGTTGGTGGTCTCTTCTGCTCTGCAGCCTCAGGAGTGCCCTCTGTATTATATTCTTGTATTAAAAAGCTCACGTTAGAAGAACTATGGTAATGCTCATGCTGAGATCTTGTCCCAGCCTGCAGCACAGTCAGCAAGGTTCCAGAGGGTACCTGGAAGAGAATGGGGGATAAGAGATGCAAAGAAGGACACCAAAACAAGAGTCTTATCAAAGCGACAATTTTATTTTTTCCCAAGGCTGAATTCATACCATAGCAAGGGTAAAAGAGGGAGGGAAAAATTTATGCAGGCCAAGGACACAGTACTCTTGTGGTCACCTGATGTCAACAGGATATTGGTTTCCTAGAAAGGTCACAAATTTGTCATATGATTAGTCAGTAGGATATAGGTTTCTCAGAAAGGTCACAAATTTGTCATATCACTGGGCATCATGACATCAGATGTATTTCTCAGAGAGGTCACAAGTTTATCATATCACTAGTCATCCTGCCACCAGACATATTTTTCAGAAAGGTCACAAGTTTGCCATACCATTAGTCTTCCTGACCACCAGATTTGTCTTAGTGTTCTGCAGCTGGCTGGGAATTTTCCATGAATCCAGTCATACTTAACTCTAACTATAATATTGACATTAGTAATGGAGGGTTTTAAGGGCATTGCTCCCAACAAGTTCTAGTGAGTAAGGTTTTTTATTTTTTATTATTTATTTTTTACTTTCTCATATACTGGAGGAACCTGTGGCTTTTATTCAGGATGACCACTTACTGATTTTTTTTTTTTGCAGGAGCAGATATGAAAGAGCTAAAGGTGATCCAGCCTCAGAAATTAGTTTCTGTTTATGATGGAGGGTCAGTTATTCTGAATTGCACAGTGACATCTCTCACCCCTGTGGGGCCCACGAGGTGGTTCAAGGGTGAAGGACAAAATAGACAACTGATATATAGTTTCAGAGGAGACTATTTCCCCAGAATAACAAATATTGCAGATGTTACAAAGAGAAACAACACGGACTTTTCCATCCGCATCAGTAATATTATGCTTGCTGATGCGGGTACCTACTACTGTGTGAAGTTCCAGAAAGGAACAGTAGAGCCTGACATTGAGATTCAGTCTGGAGGTGGCACTGAGTTGTTTGTGTATGGTAAGTACTACATTTTCCTTTTCATCCTTGATTTCTCCTATAGGTTGAAACTGTGTCCAGGCAGTCAGAAGTCCCTCTGATAAAGCTTGTTAACTCTTTGTGAGCCAGAGAGGAAGAAAAAATTGAATTAAAATGTTTTATACATGCAAATATGGACACACACACATACACGTGCACGCACGCACACACACACACACACACATACACAAAACCACACATACATACACCCATACTCTGGTTGGACCACACTCTCTGCTACAATCAGCTCCATAAGCATCTATGCATGCTTACATACATAAATATATCTACACACATACATATAGGTGAACAGATATCCACTTTTCGATGGATGGATAGGACAGAGCTCCTCAAGGAAAACCATCCAACATGTTAGAAGTTTTAGTCACTTAGTTCTTAAAGGAGGGAGTAAAAGGTTTTAGATTGCATACGGGGAACTTATCTCTTAGGGATTGTGTGGCCTGCACATAGGCAGCGGATCTCTGCCCAAATAGGGAAATGTATATGGGACGAGAGAGGGGCAGTGTGCAGGGGAAGGTGTGAGGGGCTTGGATAATTGCTTTCAAACCAAGAAAGTGAGATGGGAAGACTCTAGGTAGGACTCTTGCCATTTGTGAATGGTATGGCCAGCATTTGAACAGTGAATGTTCACCTGAGTAGTGAAACTGGGGTTAGGGGGAGGGACAGTGAAGTGGGTTGGGAATTGTTGATTTGTGTTGGGTGTGATAAGCTTGTGCCTTTGGGCTCTAAATCAAGGAAGTGGGAATGTAAAGGTTAATAGAGCAGATGAGGCTCTTACCTCTTCTGGCTGGAGGTTTTAATTCTCAATTAGGATACATGATATTAGGACCGATCTATGACATGGTCACTCTACAAGATCTCAATCTCTCTCTCTCTCTCTCTCTCTCTCTCTCTCTCTCTCTCTCTCTAACACACATATGTATATATATATATATATGTATATATATATGTATATATATGCATATCATCATAGACATCTTGTAATCAAATGTATACCTCATTATGCTTTCGCACTTATATTCATTTCTCATTGGTGTAAAAGAGTGAAATGAGTCACATCCAACATCATTATAGCAGAATTTCCATAGGCTCCTTTCACAGAAAATGAATCAGAATTAGGATCAGATTTTGATGAAGCATAATAATTCCAAACAAAACTAGGACTTCAATCAAAGTCCTATGAAGTTTCAAGTTTCTGTTACTCAACTTCCTCTTCTGTACTGTATTCTTATAATAAAAAGCCCATATTAGAAGAACTATGCTAATGCTCATGCTGCATTCTAGTGAGTAAGGTTTAATTTTCTCATACACTTGAGGAGCCTGTGGCTTTCCACCAGGATGAGCACTAACTGATTTTTTTTTTTTTGGCAGGAGCAGATATGAAAAAGCTGAAGGTGGTCCAGCCTGAAAAGTTAATTTCTGTTGATGCTGGAGAATCAGTCACTCTGAATTGCACAGTGACATCTATCATCCCTATGGGGCCCATTAAGTGGTTCAGGGGTGCACAACACAGTAGGCACCTGATATTTAATTTCACAGGAGGATATTTCCCCAGAGTAACAAATGTTTCAGATTCTTCAAAGAGAAACAACCTGGACTTTTCCATTCGCATCAGTAATGTTATGCCGGCTGATGCAGGTACCTACTACTGTGTGAAGTTCCAGAAAGAATTATTAGAGACTGACATTGAGATTCAGTCTGGAGGTGGCACTGAGTTGTTAGTATTTGGTAAGTACTACACTTTCTTTTTCACCTTTGATTTCTCTTATATGTTGAAGTAGTGTTCAATACTCGATGAACAACAACAATAACAAAAAATGTGTAGAAGAGACCCCAATATACATAGGTTCACGTTACTCCATCTCTGGACCAAGAACACTGAGGAGAAGAGAGGACATGCTATGTATTAGAGGTTTCCCCTTCTGGGAAATGGATGTAAATTCATACATTTGTCTGCCTGCTCCACCAAACTTATATTTCTCAAATTATCTCACATTAGTGGTTATAACAAGTCCATGAAATACATGACTGCCCTACATGTCTCTTGCCTTCTTTCTCTCTAACTATACTGGATTGTTACTTATAACTTCTAAAACATCCTCAAAACTTTCTTGTTTATTCTGTGTTTAAAAATCACAGGCTTAGGTGATTAATACCTTTTGCATAGCAGTGGGGAATTGAATAAAAATTCTATTGCTATTGTTCTTATTTTTGACTACTTAAGCAGTAGTTAATCATTAGTCGTTAGGAGCTACATAGGGCCAGAGTGAACCTACTCTTATATTCACCCACCCTGGACATAAAGAAACATGTCCTCTCTATAGGAGGGCTGCGGCATTTGAGAATGAAAAGTTTATAAGGAAGTTATCATTTATCCACAACCCTGCAGTGAAGGTAGTCAAGGAGAATGGGTTTACCATGAATTCATACATATTCAATCTTCAACCACAACACTGAAATTTTAGCCAATATAAAATATAGGAAAGCCCAATCAAAGTGACTGAGGTAAGATGTAGTCCATAGCTTCCAGTAATAATAGATTTCTATCTGTCATGTCATTTGTTATAAGGATGTTCTCTCTTAATGATGATGTTAGCAGATGGAAGGGCAACAAGTAGCAATTGCTATATGCTACACCTCTTTTATGCCATTTTCTCTATAAAATTCTATAAAAGTGAGGACAATTTTTCCCTTTAGAGAAGATCCTGAAATTGACAGAGGGACCTGATATGTGAATAGGTAATGAAGAACTAAATGTTGACTGCAACTTCTACCTCATAGTATAACATGGCATAGATGCTTTTCTTCCCAAATAACTTATTCTCTGAGCAGTAACTGTAGAACAAAGTTTCCAATTGTTTCCAGTATTGGAAATGTGAAGAAGAAATAAATCGGTATGTACACGAATCTAGGTCCCCTGAAGCAAAAGCATCTTTCTACCCAGTGTTACCTGGAACAGGGATCTAGCATAGAATTCCTCACATTGGATTCTTAGAGTAGAAACAGAGCAATGTAAGTTAGTTGGCTTCAGTGTAGAACAGCAGCTTTCTTTTAGGAAATGAATGTGAAGTTACAGAAAATGACCTCTGTGACACAGTAAAGAATGAAAGACAGTTTTTGTTTCAGCCTTGGAATCATCATCTGTAATGTGGTGATGGTCACAGATTCTTCAAAAGGAAAGCCTGGGCCTCTGTATATCACCCAATACAACAGCATGCCAAAGCAAAGGTGGTAGGTATATCATGGTTGTGAAACCTTGGACAACTCATTGACTCTGACCCTTAGTTTTCCTTCTGTAGAATGAAGATACTTAGACCCATTTTGAGAGAGTTAAGACTACCTAGAGAAACAATGAGTGTCTGGCATCAGAAGGTCAAGGGGTGCGAAATCTTACTCTCTGTACAATGCTCAGTTTTCTCTGTTGTGATGATTAGAGTCATGGTCAATGGTAGGTGTTCCTTGAGAAAAGAAAAAAAATCACATATTGTTGGCTGTTAGAGTCAGGATCATTAGGAGTATCGGATTACTGTGGTCTTCACAAAAGAAGATTGAATCTAAATGAGAAGATATGCATCCCAGCACTGCTACTCTTTGGCATGTATCCAGGACAAGATGTTCAAAATGGGGTATTTTCTCCAATTGAAAACAGAGGATAGACTTGTTCTAATGAAGGAGTAAAGTCATACAACATACTTAGAGAAACTGCTGACTGTTAGGAAATGTTTCATCACTGTAACTATGCTACTATTGGGTCATGTGATCTTGGACATTCCATTTTCCCTCTGTTGGCTTTTGACTTATTAACATGAACTTAGGATATGGTTGGCAGCTCTTGAATTTTCCAAGATGCTTATATCTATACAAGGCAGCTATCAACTCTCTTCCTTTCCATTTATCATCTCTTTCATGTGTATATCCAGTTCACTGCTATTCCTGACTACTTGAAAGACTTAAACCATCTTGGGCAAAGTATCATCCAAAGTACCACCAATTAGGAGCATCTCTGAATCGCAGTAACTCTGTAACCCTCCCTAGGGATCAGTTATCCCAGAATTGTGGAAACTGAATCCCCTGACCCACGGGACTCTAAAAACAAGCATTTGACAGTTGAGATAGAACTACAATTCTCTCCTCAAAGAGGACAGTAAATATTTCATTCTGAATCCAACTATCAGTTATCATGTCACAGAAACACAGATTTGGGTGACCTGGCAGCCGTCTGTGGAAGCAGTTTGTAACTTTTTTTTGTAGAAATAGAAGAAAGTCATAAATCAAGACTCTTTTTAAAAATTAATTGGTGAAAACATGGAAGGGGTGGGTTACCAAATAGCAGAGAAACCTAGTTGAGATTTCAGATGCTAACAGATGAAACCCAAAATTTAGGTTGGTTAAAACTAATAATCTGCTAATAATCTGGTTAAAAGTTAATACATTCCACAAGAAAACTTTTTGTCTGCATGTACACTCCAGATGATTCACCTAAATTTTCACAAAGCTGTTTGGTCAGGGACAAAGGAAGATAATATATGCTTCTTATGAGGGGCAAATATGATCCAGAAAAATTTGCTTTGTATCTGCAATATGCCAGAACTCATTCACATTCCAAAGATACAATCCCCCTTGTAAAAAGTTCAGATCAAAGTTTCATCTATTTTATGTAAAATGTTGTTGATAAACTATAGTGCTATAAGTTGGAGACCTGACATTGGGACAATGGAGAAATAGATACCTATTTTTCTTTCTTTTACTTTTTTCTTTTTTTACTTATTCACTTTACATACCACTTGCTGCCCCCTCTGAGACACCTTCTCTGACAATCCTTTCCCCACACCCCTCCTCTTCTCCTCTAAACAAGTGGGGTCCCTCTGGTAATCCTCCACCAACAAGGCACATTGAGTCCATGTAATGCTAAGCTGTTCCTCTCCCACTGTCCAGACAAGCCAGTGAGGCTAGAAGAACACATCCCATGTTCAGGCAAAAGATTTTGGCATAGTCCCTGTTTCAGTAGTAAGGGACCCACATGAAGGCCAAGCTGCACATCTGCTATTTATGTACAGGGAAACCTAAATCCATCACTGTATGTCCTTTGATTAGTGGTTCAAACCCTGAGAACCCCAAAGGTCCAGGTTAGTTGACTGTTGTTTTCCTGTGGCATTTCCAACCCTGTCGGACCCACAATCTTTCCTACTATTCTTCTATAAGAATCCTAATACTTCAGCCACTGTTCATCTGTGGGTGTCTGTATCTGTCTCAGTTAGTGGCTAAGTGGAGTCTCTCAGAGGACCATATGCTCCTGTCTATAAACATTACTATCATTAGTAGGTTTAAGGATTGGTGCTTGTTCATGGGATGTGTCTCAACCTGGACCACTTATTGGATGGCCATTCCCTCAGTCTTTGTTCAATTTCCCCATTCCTGTATCTCTCAGAGACATGAAATATTTTGTATTGGAAGTTTGTGTGTGGGTTGGTGGCTCTATCGCTCCTCTGGGGTTACTGTTTGGCTCTGTGTGGCTACAGATGATGGCCTCTTCAGGTCCCACATCCCCAATATAGTAAGTCCCAAGTAAGATCAACTCTATTGATTCTTGAATGCCTCCCTTATACAAGGTCTCTGTCTCATCCTACAGACCTTTCTATGTGCTCACGCTTATCAATTGCAGATTTCAAATAATTTTCATGGCCAACTACCCATCTCTCTAATCCTTTCCACACCTGATTCTGAAGCCCTTATACCTCTCCCCAAATCCTACCTTCCCAAATCCCTCCCCTCATTTTTCTCATGCCTTTTTTACTCACCATTCTAAGTGAAATTCCCACTTCCTTTAAAGTGCATTTTTTTCTTCTTTAGCATCTTTGTGACTGTGGTATATAGCATGGTGCCTATATTTTATAACTAATATCCATTTATAAGTGAGTACATACCACTCCTGTCTTTTTGGGACTACATTTCCTCACTCCAGATGACATTCTCAAGTTCCATCCATTTGCCTGCAAAATCCATGATGTCATTGTTTCTCATAGCTTAATAGTAATCCATTGTTTAGATTTACCTTGTTTTTGTAAAATTGATTCTACAGTTAAGGGATATCTACATTGTTTCCAGTTTTAGGCTATTATGAATAAAGTTTCTATGAACATAGTTAATCAGGTGTCTTTGTGGTATGTTGGAGCATCTTTTGGGTATTTTCTCAAGAGTGATATAGCTGGGTCTCGAGATAGAATTATTTCCAGTTTTCTGAAAAACTACCAAATTGATTTTGAAAGTAGTTACACAAATGTGCATTCACACTAGCAATTAAAAAGTGTTCTTGTTGCTCCCCATTCTTGCCAGCATGTGCTATCTCTTGAGATTTTTCTTAGCTATTCTGATGGTTGAAAAATGGAACCTAGGAGTTTTTTTTTGTTTTTTGGATTTATTCTTCCCTCCTGACTAATGATTTTGAACACTACTTTAATGACTTGACCATTCCAGAGTCCTAGGTTGAGAATTCTGTTTAACTCTACAAACATTTTTTTCCATCTTTATTAACTTGAGTATCTCTTATTTACATTTCGAGTGTTATTCCCTTCCTGGTTTCTGGGCCAACATTCCCCTATCCCCTCCCCCTCCCCTTCTCTGTGGGTTTCCCCTCCCCATCATTCTCCAATTACCGCCCTCCCGCCTACAATCACGTTCACTGGGGGTTCAGCCTTGGCAGGACCAAGGGCTTCCCCTTCCACTGCTGCTCTTACTAGGCTATTCATTGCTATCTATGAGGTTGGAGCCCAGGGTTTGTCCATGTATTATAGTCTTTGGGTAGTGGCTTAGTCCCTGGAAGCTCTGGTTGGTTGGCATTGTTGTTCATATGGGGTCTTGAGCCCATTCAGGTTCTTCCAGTCCTTTCTCTGACTCCTTCAGCGGGGATTCCATTCTCGGTTCAGAGGTTTGCTGCTGGCATTCGACTATGTATTTGCTGTATTCTGTCTGTGTCTCTCAGGAGAGATCTACATCCATTTCCTGTCGGCCTGCACTTCTTTGCTTCATCCATCTTATCTAATTGGGTGGCTGCATGTGTATGGGCCACATGTGGTCCAGGCTCTGAATGGGTATTCCTTCTGCCTCTGTTCTAAAGTTTGCCTCCCTGTTCCCTGCCAAGTGTATTCTTGTTCCCTTTTTAAAGAAGGAGTGAAGCATTCACATTTTGATCATCCTTCTTGAGTTTCATGTGTTCTGTGCATCTAGGGTAATTCAAGCATTTGGGTTAATATCTACTTATCAATGAGTGGATACATGTGTGTTTTTCTGTGATTGGGTTACCTCACACATGAAGATATTTTCCAGTTCCATCCATTTGCCTATGAATTTCATAAAGTTATTTTTTGATAGGTGAGTAATATTCCATTGTGTTGATGTACCACATTTTCTGTATCTATTCTTCTGTTGCAGGGAATTGGGTTATTTGGTTTCTTGGTGACTACCTCCTTGAGTTCTTTGTAAATTTTGAATATTACCTTTCTGTTAGATAAAGGTTTGTTGAAGATCCTTTCACAGTATTTAGGCTGCTGTTTTGTCCTATTGACACTATCACTTTCCTTACAGAAGTTCATAGTTTCATGAAGTCCCATTTATTAATTGTTGTTCTTAGAGCCTGAGCCACTGATATTCTGTTTAGGAAATTATTTTCAATACCTATGTGTTTAAGGGTATTTCCCAGTTTCTTTTCTATGAGACTTATTGGACCCAGTCTTATTTTTTTTTTGTTCCACTTGGACTTGGGGTTTATGCAAGTTGATAAATATACACATATTTTCATACTTCTAAATGTAGACACCCTCTTTCTCATGTTTTCTAAGTGAAACTTGTGAATTTCATGGGGAAAGAAAACAGACTCACACTCCTTATAGCTTTGCTAGGCTTAGAAGTTAACCAATGCGCCAAGAAAAGACCACTAATGTGATTTTTTAATGGTTGCTTGACTCTTTGATTTTCAGAACCAAAAACATCAGGCATTGCTAAAATCCTTGCAGCTGCACTTCTTGGATACAAACTAATGCTGGTAATTGCTGTCACTCTCATTCATAAGCACAGATGCAAAATTCCTGAATGTAAGTTAGGGGGGATAAAGATATATTAGTCATATTTTGGTTACTGTGACAAAAGTCCATGACAAAAATAGTTTGTAGATGAAAGGGTTTATTTTGCCCCTCATTATTCCAGTATCTTATGAGTACATCATGCTGGAGAGTAGTGGCAAGCAAAAGAGACAGCAGAGTGCTCAAACTCTGCAGAAAGCATGACTAGATTGAACAAATTGGAAGGGTAAAAATATTTACTCTCAAAGTTCAGTATCTGTGATGTACTTCCTGTAGCAATAGTGTACCACCTAAATCTTCCAAAGAGCATTGCCACCTGGGAATAAGGATCAACATCCTACCTAGTATATATGGAAAGTTTTGTATTTGAAACACCAGATAAATGTTAGTCTGTGGACTACATAGGAAGGACAAAATCAGTAAGATGGCCATGACATTCATCACACAATGTTAAGACATAGAACCTCCTCAAGAATCTCATGATACACTTTGAGGCATCCTAACATCCCAGAAATTCTGAACAACAGAATTGTTCAGTTCAGGATCTGTAGAGATGCCCAGTGTATCCTAGAAGATGTGATGATTCTTGCCCCAGGGGGAGAATATTGTGCATTGGCCTCAAAGTTCCTATTTCAGGTGATTTCAGTAAAAGACAAGGTGTGTTTGGGAATCATCAATCTAGATTATATACCAAAGTTTAGACAATTCAGATGGCAGGTAAAAATGACTGTTTCTGCTTTGACCTGTCTGTGATCATGGAGAATAGACTCAGAAGACTGCATGATTTAGGAGCTAGACTGAAATGCTACATGTCATTTTCTTGACATGGGCATCTTATTCACTCAGGGAAGGAGTGCTAGAAGAGCTGAATCCAGGACACTATAACAATAAGATAAGTTGTAAATAATGAAAGAAGTAACCAGCCAGAATTGATTCTCCACAGTTTTCTCTTTTATCCTCCACCACATTGGAGCCTAAATATCTGCCATCCCTTTTCTTGCAGAGAATCAGCATGGAAATAGATCTTGATGAGAAGCCACTGAAGACTGCTCATAAAGACACAATTAGGACAACTTGAATTCAAAATTTCTGGTTGTTCCTCTGCATATGTATCATTGTCCCCCAGCTTTAGTGCTGTGCATATTGAGTTGTATTCTAGATACTTTTATTTTCATTATTAAAAGAATTTAAATGTGTACATGGTAATGTCTATTCGTGGTTATCAATTTGACTGTACCTGGAATGAACTACAATCCAGAATTGGAGGGCATATCTATGGAAAAGGAGTTAGAGATATTTGATATTCTTTGGCTGAATGTTGATGAGGGGGATTCTAAGGGTCAGGGAAATTGTAAAGCTAGAGTGGGTATGTTATGTAAAACCTAATCCTCCACAATGGTAAGGTCCAGAAGAATCTTCATGAATCTTGTAAGACACAAACTGGTGAGAGGGACATGAGGACATTTGAAGAATTTGTTCTTATGCTTTTCCTTTTGTCAGACCTTAGAGTTGTAGATACTGCTGCATAGGATGAATTAAATTCAATGTGTTTAATTAGACCCTGGGGAAGCAAGGGACAAGTAACAACAATGAATCACCAGAGACAAGGTGATCATAGTTATTATAATGGACAGTGTAGACAAAGCAATGTTCATAATGACCTAGCCCAGGATTGTCAGCATAACAAAGGTAAATTTTCTAACAGCACAACTCAAATGCACCTTTGGTACTGGCTAATTAATCATGGTATTTCCAGGCATGAAATATATAGGAAGCCTACTGCATATTTGTTTGATTTGTATAATAAAAAACCTCTCAAACAAATGAAAGAAAGGCTTCATTGAATCATGGCAGAAGGTAATCTTGGTGAATCGGTTTTTAGATATGAGTCAGTTTGCAGACCGAGAAACTCTTCAGTGAATGTGTGTCCAGGTTCCCCTGATAAAGGATCTTAATGAGACACCTAAAAGTTTTGCTGTTAGCCATTCTGCTGTTCTTCACAAGAGAGACTTATGGACTTTTACAAGGGTAACTCTACCTTTGGTGAAAGGAAATAATCAGATGTCCCAGGGTCTATTGGATACTGGCTCTGAATTTACCCCAGTCCTAGTAAATACCAAGAAACATTGATGCCTTTTAGGTAAAGTAGGGTACATGGAGGCATGGTAATTAGTGGAGTTTTGGGTGATGTCTGACTCACAGTAGGTCCAATAAGTCTTTGAACATATCCTGTGGACATTTCCCCAGTTATAGAATGTATAATTGGGATAGATGTACTTAGAATTTGGCAGAATCCACATATTTGTTTCCTGGCCTGTGGAGTGTGGGCTATTATGGTTGTAAGGGCTAAATGGAAGCATTTATGGTTGCTTGTGACAAATAAATTAGTGAATCAAAAACAGTATCTTATTCATGGGAGAATTTCAGAAGTTACTTCCACCATCAAGGGCTTAAAAGAAGAAGGGGTGGTGGTTCCCACCACATTTCCTTTTAACTCTCCTATCTGGCCAATGCAGAAAACATTGAGAAGATCATGGATAATGACAGTTGAATTTTGAAACAGAAATCAGGTAGTAACAGTGACTGCAGCTTCTGTACCAAATCTAGTTTTGTTACTTGAGCGAATTAACATATCTCCTGATACCTGGTATGTAGTTTTCAATCTACTGTGGGGCAGTGAGCTGTGAGAGGAAGCCTGGTAAAGTTGAGCTAAGGTTTGAAGCCTCAGAGACTCTGAAGGGTCTCCTGCCTTGCCTGCTCCTGAAACCAGGGCCCTGTCATGTAGTTACAGACCAACACATATCCTGTAAAGAGGTTTGTGGCTATCAGTCATGTAGGGGCAGCACCCCAAGCCCTCCTGCATGTACATAAGATATCCCCATGCTCTCAGACCAAGCCAATATGAAACTACTACTGTCATACCCTAATTCACCCCAAAATTGCATACAAGGATCATATCCAGAAGGAACAAAGTGTGAGAGAATTACTCTGTCATCATCTGAGAGCTTCTGGCATAAGTGCTGTAAAACTGCTGCTTGGGGAAGAGATCCGCTCTCCTGAAAATGTTGTCAGAAGCTCCCCTGCACCCGTCACTGGCTTACTCAGCCTCTTCTGGCTTAGCCTGGACCAACTCAGTGTAGAGTGACCTATGCAGCATCTTGGAGCAACAGAAGCATCAGCAGAAGGGATGGATGTTGAGGCAGCTTCAGCAGTGGAGGCAGTGAAGAGGCAATTCCTTCACCCTGTTTATGTTCTCTCCTCTTTACTTGGCTAGGCCAGAGATCTTGGACAGCCTCCAGTATACAGGCCCAAAACCTATCAAATGGCTTCTTTCTTAGTGCCTGTCCATAAGGTCTCCAAGAAGCAATTTGCTTTCATTTAGCAAGGCCAGCAGTATATGTTTACGGTTTTCCCTCAAGGAAATATTAACTTTCCTGCCACTGTGTCATAACTTAGTTAGAAGGGATTCTGATAGATTGTCTCTTTTACAGACTTTCACATTGGTGAACTATATTTATGACATAATACTAATTGGACCAAGTGAGCTGGATGTAGCAATCATTTTGGACTCACTGGAAACACATATGTTAGAGGCTGGGAAATAAATCAAACCAAAATTTAAGGACTGTCTACCTTAGTGAAATTCTTAGGAGTCCACATGTGTGAGACATGCAGAGTTATTGCTTCTACGGTTAAAGATGAGTTACTTCACCTGGTCCCTCCAACCACTAAGAAAGAAGCACAACATGGTCTATTTGGATTCTGTAAAAAGCACACTCCTCATTTGAGTGTGTCACTCAGGCTCTTAAGTGACTCAGAAAGTTGTGATCTTTGTGCAGGGCCAGGAATAGGAGAAAGCACAGCAATAGATTCATGGTGCTCTACAACTTGGACCATATGATAAAGCACACTCGATGGTACTTGAGGTATCAGTGGTGGAGAGAGCTGCTGTTTGCAGCCTCTGGCAAGCTCCTGTAGGTGAATCACAGAAGACACCTTAGGGATTTTGGAACAAAGTTCTACCATCATCTGCAGACACTTATTTTCCCTTTGAAAAACAGCTCTTTGTATGCTATTGGGCCTTAGTGGAAACTGCACATTTGACAACAGAACACAAATTACCATGTGACCTGATCTGACATTCATGAACAGGGCATTATCAGTCCTTTAAAGTTATAAGCTAGGATGTGAACACTGGTAGTCTATTATCTAATGGAAGTGGTATATATGTGACCAAACTGAGCAGGTTCTGATGGCAAAAACAAGTTACATGAAGATGTTCTTCAAATCTCTATAGTTTCTAGTCCTGTTACAGTGCCATCTACTGTCTAGTATGCACCTATAGTGTCATGAGGTGTTCCCTATGATTGGCTGACTGTGGATGAGAATCTTAGAACCTGGTTTATTGACTGTTCTACACATTATGCAGGTACCACCCAGAAGTGAACAGTTCCAGCATTATAACTCATTTCTGGGACAACCCTGAAAGATATGGGTGGAGAGAAATATTCACAGTGGGCAGAACTCCAGGCAATACAAATGGTAATAAACTTTTTTTGGAAAAAGAAATGTCTAGATGTACAATTGGTCAATGACTCATGGGCTTCCAGTCAATGGATTGACTGGAAGGCCAGGGTCTTAGAAAGATCATGATTGGAAAATTGGTGAAAAGATGTCTGCAAAGGAAGTATATGGTGAGATCTCTCCAAATGGGCAAAAGATATGAAGATCTTTGTGTCCCATATAAATGTTCTCTAAAAGGTGACTTCAGCTGAGAAGTTCAATAATCAAGTGAATAAGATGTCCTGTTCTGTGGAAACTGAGCCTCTTTCCCCAGCCATCCCTGTTATTGCACAATGGACACAAGAACCAAGTGGCTATGGTGGCTGAGATGGGGATTATGCTTGGGCTCAACAACATAAACTACCACTCACCAAGGCTGACTTGTCTACAGCTACTGCTGAATTCCAGATTGCCAACAGCAGAGACCAACACTGTATCCCAGATATGCCATCAATCCTGGTGGCAGTTTGACTACATTGGACCACTTCCTCCATGGAAAGGACAATGTTTCTTTTTTATTTCTTACTGCAGTAGATATTTGTTCTGGTTATGGTATTGTTCCTGTATGTAATACGTCTGTCAAAACCACCATTAGTGTATGAACAGAATGCCTTATCCACCATCACGTTATTCTACACAGTATTGTTTCTGACCAATGAACTCATTTCACAGCCAGAGAAGTGTGAAAGTGGGCCGACAATAATGGAAACCACTGGTCTTCCCTACCATATTCCCCATCATTATGAAGCAGCTAATCTGACAGAAAGATGGAATAGCCTCTTGTAGACACAGTTACAGTGCCAATGAGGTGGGACCAGCATGGAGAACTAGGGCAGAGTTCTTCAGAAGAACATATATGCTTTGAATCAGCATCAAGTATAATTTCTTCTATAGCCAGGATCCACAGGTTCAGTAATCACGGTGTAGAAAAGGAAATAGTTCCACTCATTATCAGTATTAGTGACCCTATAGAAAAGCTTTGCTTCCTGTTCCCACAATTCTAAGTTCTGCTGGCATAGAAGTTATGGTTCCAGAATGGGGAGTGCTCCTATCAGGAACCACAACAAACATTCCATTGAATTAGAAGCTAAGACTTCTTTTTGGTAATTTTGGGCTCCTAATGCCCTTAAATCAACAGGCTAAGAAAGGAATAACAGTGTTGGGGGGGGGACGATAGATTCTTATTACCATGGAGAAATTGGATTGCCTCTCCACAATGGAGGTAAGAAACATTATGTCTGGAGTGCAGGGGATTTTTTAGGGCACCTCTTCTTACTACCATGTTCTGTGACTAATGTCAATGAAAAGCTACGACAGCCTAAATTCAAGCAGGATGACAAAGGGCCCAGACACATCATGACAAAATAGCCAAAGGAAAAAGCCAAGACCTTCTGAGGTGCTTACAGAGAGTTTAGGAAATACAAAAAAGGTGGTAGAGGATGGAAGATATAAATACTATCTAAGGCCACATGACTAGTTGCAGAAAAGAGGATTTTTTTATATTATATTTTGTTAAGAATATGTTTGTATAGATATTTGTGCTTTCTTCCATTTGTTCACGTCAATAAGTACTTAAATTGAGATGCTAAAAGATTGTTTCAAAGTGACATTACCTATTCTAAACTAGCATAAGCATTTGTGATTATAGGAGGAACAGTTATACAATGTTAGTGTATTTATCACTTAGTCATTGTTTTGTTTAGACATGAGAAATGATTTATGTCAAGTTTACAAAGGGTGAATTTTAATGGCTATTCCCAGTTTTCAACTTTACTGTATCTGGAGTGATCTACAATCCAAATCTAGATTTGGAGGACACAACTGTGATCCAGAACTTTAGGCTGGAAGACCTAAGTTTCTTCCCTAGATCTTGACATGGAGATAATGAGGAATAGGGGTCATGAAAAGTTTATGGCCCAGTCATGGTAGCATAGGCCCTTAGTTCCAGGAAATTGAGAAAAAAGTATCTCTCAAATCAAGGTCAACCTGGGACAAAGCAAGTTCCAGATCTAGGAGTGGTGGTAAACACCATTAAACTAGGTCACACCTTCTTCTGTAGTCGTATGTAGGACATTGGAAAAAGAAAGACTCATTCTTTGACTGCTTGCACTTAATTGCCAGCACATCTATTGGTACCTATTTCTACAAAATACCAGCTTAAAGAACTAGGCGCTTGGAACTGATCAACTACTAGATTGCTCATTGTTGGTCTAGTTGGACTATAGACTGTAATTCATCACAATAAATCCCTTTAATATATAAGTATTGTGACTCTAGAAAACCATGACTAATATATACATAAAATTAAAAATAATATATTAAAACATATGAAAGAGTTAGGAAGAGCAATTTGTGAATTCATTTGGAAAACCAAAAACACAAGATGGGACTACTATTCTCAACAATAAAAGAACTGGGGGAAGTGCCATTCCTGACCTCAGTCTGAATTACAGAGCAATAGTGATAAATACTGAATGGTATTGGTACAGAGACAGGTAGAAATATCAGGGGAATAGAATTAGGACCCACAAATTAACCCACACACCTATGGTCACTTGATCTTTGACAAAGAAGTTAAAACCATCCAGTTGAAAAACGATAGCATTTTTGACATTTGTTGCTGGTTCAACTGGAGGGCAGTGTGTAGAAGACCACAAATCAATCCACACATACCTCCTTTTACAAAACTCAGTCCAAGTGGATCAAGACCCTCCACATATAACCAGTTACAATCAGTCTAATAGAAGTAAAACTGGGGAAGAGCCTTGAACAGAAAGGCACATGGGAAAATTTCATGAATAGAATACCACTGGGTTTTACACTAAGATCAACAATCAACAAATGGGACCTTATAAAACTGCAAAACTTATGTAAGGCAAAGGACACAGTCAACTGATAAAATGGCAACCAAGAAATTGGGGAAAGACCTTCATCAACCCTAAGTCCAAGCAATGACTCATATTCCTTATGTACAAAGAACTCAAGAAGTTATACTCCAGAGAACCAAATCTATTTTAAATGGAGTACAGAGCTAAACAAAGAATTCTTAAGTGAGAAATCTCACATGGCTGAGAAGCACTTAAAGAAATGTTCAACATCCTTAGTTATCAGGGAAATGCAAATTATCATGACCTTGAGATTCAACGTCCAACCAATCAGATTGATTAAGATAAAAAAACTCAGGTGATATCAGATGTTGTCAAGGATGTCGAGAAATAGGAACATTCTTCTATTTGTGGTGGTATTGCAAGCTGGGACAACCACTCTGGAAATCAGTCTGGAGGTTCCTCAGAATATTTGATATAGTACTACCTGAGGACCCAACTATACTACTCCTGGGCATATACCCAAAAGTTGTTCCAACATATAACAAGGACACCAGCTTCCCTATGTTCATAGCAGCCTTATTTATAATAGCCAGATTCTGCAAACAAGCCAGATGTCCCTCAACTGAGGAATTAATTCAGAAAATGTGTTACATTTACACAATAGATTATGACTCAGCTATAAAAAAACAGTGACTTCATGAAATTCTTAGGCAAATGTAAGGAACTAGAAAAATACCATCCTTAGTGATATAGCCCATTCACAAAAGAACACACATGGTATATACTCACTCATAAGTAGATATTAGGCAAAAAACTCCAAATTCCCATGTTACAACTCACAGACTATATGAAGCTCAAGAAGAAAGAAGACCAAAGTATGCATGCTTCAGTCCTTCTTAGAAGGGAGAAAATAATTACTCATAGGAGAATGAGGGTGCAAGGGACTTGCAAGGAATAGTGGGGCAGGAGGGAAAAAGGAAACTGGATCAGGTTTGGGAGAAAATTGAGATGATATACAGAGGGTGAGAAAACTGAATAGTGGTGTAGAACAATGGGTGAGGGGACCTGTGGGTAGTTACCAGAAAGTTATAGACACCAAGAAAGTGAGAGTCTCCCAGGAACCAATGGGGATGACATTAGCTGAAATACCCCACAAAGGGGAGATAGAAATTCTAGAGATCATATCCAGAGGTTAGACAAGGCCTCTTGTTGAGGATTGGGGCCACACACTATCTCCAAATTTTTAACCCAGAATTGCTCTTGTCTATAGGACATACAAGGACAAAATATGGAGCAGAGAATGAAGGAAAAGCCGTCTAGAGACTGCTCAGGCTGGGCATCCATCCCATATACAGACACCAAACATAGACACTATTGCTTATACCAATAAGTGCTTGCTGACAGGAGCTTGATATAACAGTCTCTTTAGAGGCTCTGCCATAGCCTGACAAACGCAGAGGCTGATGCTCACAACAAACCATTGGACTTGGCTCGTGTACCCCAAAAGAAGAATTAGGTAAAGAAAATGACTGAAGGAACTGAAGATGTTTGCAACCCCATAGGAAGAACAACAATATCAACCAACCAGAACTCTCAGAGCTCCCAGGGACTAAACCACCAACCGAAGACCACACATCAGGTGATCCTTGCTCCATATATTGCAGAGGATGGCCTTATCTGGCATCAATGGGAGGAGTAGCCCTTGGCCCTGATAAAATATGGTACAGAACTAAACAGAGAACTGTCAAAAAAGTAATCTTGAATGGCCAAGAATCATTTGAAATATTCAATATCCTTAGTCATCAAGTAAATGCAGCTCAAAACAAATCTTAGATTCCAAACTATGTAATTAAGAATGGATAAGATCAAAAACTCAATTTGCAGTGTATACTGGCTAAGATGTAGTGAAAGGGTTAAACTCTACTTATTGTGAATTGAAAACTGGTACAACTATTCTGAAAATGCAACTAGTGTTTCCTCAGAAAATCAGAAATAGCTCTTCCACTCCTGGGCATATACCCAAAAGGTGCTCCACCATACATTCCATAAGGACACATCCTCTTCTAATTCATTGGAGCCTTATTTTTAATGGCCCAAAGGAGGAAATAATGATGTACATCAACTGAAGAATGGATAAAGAAAATATGGCTTATTTATACAATGGAATACTATTAAGGTATTAAAAACAAGGAAATCATGTATTTTGGAAGAAAATGGATGGAACTGGAAAATAACCCAAGGGAGGTAACCAAACCCAGAAAGATATGCATAGTACATACTCACTGATAAATGGATATTAGCCAAAAAGTAGGATATACATATGATATACCACATAGATGCTAAGATGTTAAACATGAAGGAAGGCCTATGAAAGGATGCTTCAGTCCCACTTACAACTGGAAAGAAAACAATCCTAAAACAGAGGGAGAGACTGGGGTAGGAGAGAAGATAAGGAGTGAAGTGTGTGTGTGTGTGTGTGTTTGGGGAGTCAGGATCAGGTGTGTGGGAGACAAGAGAGAAGCCCAGAGAGCCAGGAGAATGAATGGAAATATGTAGTTATGAAGGTAAGGGGCAGGGGAGAACCTCTAGAAACATCCCAGAGATCTGGTATGTGGGAGGATCCCAGGACTCAATGGGGATGACCTTAGCCAAATGCCCAAGAGTGGGGAGATGGAGCCACCTCCTGGAGTTAGGGAACTCAGTGGAGGGATGGAGAAACCAACTTACTTTCAAAAAACTGACTCAAATTTGTTCCTGTGCAATAGAAATGCAGGAACAAAAATGGAGGGACCAATTCAACCTCGTATCCACTCCATGGACAGGCACCAAATCCTCACACTATTAGTGACATTATGTTGTGCTTACAGAGAGGAACCTAGCTTGGCTGTTCTCTGAGAGACTCTACCAGCCGCTGAGTGTCTTTATATTTTATTGACATTTTCCTCTTGTATCTTTTAATATTTTTGTTGGTTCTCTACATTTACTGTTTTGGTTATTATGTGACAGGATTTTCTTTCTATCTATTTGGTGTTCTAAGCTTTTTCTATGTATACAACCATATCATCCTTTAGGTTGGGAAATTTTTCTTTATGATTTTGTTTAAAATAATTTCTGGTCCTTGTAGCTGGGAATCTCCTCCTTTGTCTATTTCTAGTCTTAGTTTTGGCCTTTACATAGTACCCAAGTTTTCTTGCATTTTTGTCATCAATTTTTAGACTTCATATTTTTCTTAGAATGATGTATTTATTTCTTCAATTATGTATTCTATGCCTGAGATTCTCTCTTCCCTGTTGTATTTTATTTGTGGTACTTTCTTAGGTCCTCCATCTCTAGGATTTCCTCAGTTCGTGTTTTCTTTATTACTTCTATTTCCATTACCAGGCCTTAATCAGTCACATTCATTTTCTTTATATGTCTGATTGTGTTTCTTTTATTTCTTTAACGGAATTATTTGTTTACTCTTGAAGTTCTCTAGAATCTTCAAATGATTGAATAGGGTTATTTTCTTGTTCTATGGATGAGTTAGTATTTCCAAGACTTGCTGTGACAGAATAGCTCTATTCTGGTCATATCATATTGACATGGCTCTTGTTGATTGTATTCTTAAGCTGTCTTCTAACCATCTGGTTGTCCCTGGTGTTGGCTGTGTTTTTCTAATGTCAGTAGGACTCCTGGTGGTGGAGGGCAATGGATCTCAGGGAGTAGAATGTTGCTTATTTTTGCTGGTTATACCCCAGGTTTACCTGGAAATTAGGGGATATATAGAGATGTGCTGAAGGTGGATGCCCCTGGGGCCCTCCAGGCCTACTCATGAAAGTAATGGGAATAGTGGTCCAGGCAGTTT
This sequence comes from Rattus norvegicus, assembly GCF_036323735.1. Taxonomy (NCBI): domain Eukaryota; kingdom Metazoa; phylum Chordata; class Mammalia; order Rodentia; family Muridae; genus Rattus; species Rattus norvegicus. The sequence goes on from NC_086020.1 coordinate 86,784,729, forward strand.
TCAATTCACAGGTTCTAGTGACCTTTGTTGGGATTGAGATCAGATTACATGTGGGTGAACAAGATGCACAGGCTAAAGAGTAAAACTCTTCTTACTCTCAGCAGGTAATTAATTTAAATCTTTGGCTAATGACATTAATATGCCTTTTCCATAAGTCTTGAGCAAAACCCCTAATATAGAAAGATGAAAATGATGATATAATCTCATGAACTACAAGTGCTTAGAAACCCCACTTATTACTGCAGTTGAGTAGATTTGAGATCATGCACTTGATAGCTTTGCCATTATTGGATGCAGTAAAGCTATACATTAACAGTATGGTGTCTCCCTGATTGTTCCTACCCTTAACATGTAAAAGGTACCTATAGAATAGAAGCCCCCATACATTCTCATCCTTCCCTTTCTTATAGATCCTCTCATTAAATTATCCAGGAGCTTTTACAGTACACTCAGGACCACATGCCCTTACTACATAGCGGCCAATTATGGAGAACTGAAAAGATAGAAGGTCACATTGAATCAATGAGGTAGAGTTCTCAGTGGAAAAATAAATCGCTGTTCCTAGAAATTTTTCTAATGCAGCCATGTGCAATATAAAAAAGTTGAGCCCCGAAAATGAAGTTTATCTGGCTGTCTTCATGGACCCTTAGGGACCTAGGATTTCGTCCCTTAAGGGTGTTCCTGGCACATTACTTAGTGATTAGGGGTTTGTGTGTAGCAGTCTGAGCCACATTATTCTAAAGTACAAGGGGTTGTATAACACAGCAAACTTGTTGTCAGATAATAACTCTATCAGTGGATAAATCACAAATATTTACTGTTGCTTCACAAAATGTATCTGAGATAAACACAAGCTGTATATTGGAAAAGTCTGTAGTTATTAGGAATTTCAGATGTTAAAATCCATATCAAACCAATTAAATGATACAGGAGTTTACTCAGTTCCCCAGGGTATGCCAACGCAAAAAATAAATAAATAAATAAAGCAGCTAGGAGGAGAGCCACCAACCTGTCCCCTAGTGAAATTCACTGACAACTAAACCCTGGAAAAGGAAAGTGAGAAGTCCAAGATCACATGGACTCTGAGTAACATAGTGATGAAAATTTTCCTACAAGTCAGAAGTTTTGCTAAGTGTTTAAATAAATTTAATCTTTACAGTATAGCCAGTCTATAGTAGTAGAGAAAGGGTATCATGTGAAGACCCTATGTGTATAACTGTCCCAGGAACCTGTCAGAGAGTAGCAGTGCCAGGATGGATAACCAGACACTTTGTCTCACCATTCTCTCCTGTAGACCACAGAACTACTAATGCCACGTGATGACCATGACGTTGCAATCTAGATGTGTCCATAAAATCATCAGAGAATAGGGCTGTCATCATCACACAAATGGAAATTGATAACCAAATTTTCTCACCCATCGATTCCTAATTCCATTCTCAACAATTCTCTGGGTGGTCATAGTACCTTAGAGAAGCAGATGCAGGAATACTTAGTCTACAGAAGGGAAACCTGAAGGTCAGGCTCAGTGGGTTATCTAAAGTTTTGTAACCATGATTCATCACTTGTTGGAAATGCCGATGTGTCAAGTAATCTAGAGAGGGGCCAGGCTTTCCATATAGAGGATGTATGATCATCACCCCAAACCACAGATGAGAATTGTTGAGGTGGAAAAAAGACTCTGTCTCCTCTTCCCCACTTTCTTTCAGAGGTCTTTTCTGGTGCCCTTGCTTTCATATAACACAAAAATACAACTGTTAGTTCTTCTCTAATCCTGCCATTCATTCTTCCTCTTCATCTCTAAGAAGCTATCGTGAAGCATTTTAGGACATATTTCTGTTCCACATAACTGTAGAGAGTATGTTGTTGGTCTATGCAAAGGAAGAATAGCATGTATGCTGTGTCAGTCTATGAGGCAGGGTGTTGTAGTCAATACTTACTTCTTTCTATCCTGCTCCATTGTCAGGTATCCACTATGAACTTCAGGGAAGAAATGACCACTCCTCTATAGCATCATTGTAGGATAAAAATGACACAGAAATATTACACATAACACACTGCTATTTTACTCTCCTCCTTCCACATATTTTGCCATCAAGAGACTTTTACATCAAATTATATGCCATATGTTGTCGCATATCAGTGGGATTCTATGGAATGCATCTTAACTGAGCCACTTGCTGATTGGAGTTGCTTATAGACTGTATTACCTAAGAACATCTATATATTTATTGATGACAACTATAGAGTAAGATGAAGTCATTCCCTTTGTTGCTATTTCAGATATTGAAAGAACACTTACTTCTATTAGGAAAATAATAACATATTTATAAACCACCTCACCCTCAAATGTAGCATGCATCATCCAGAGTGCATGTGCCTTAAAGTCAGAACTGTGGCTTTATGAGGTTATTTAGTGTGATACTAAAATGAAACATTCTTGACTTGAAATCTGAAGTAATATATCTCTACTTTCTGGACTATATTGTACTTTTCCCCCACATGCAAACAGATCTTGACTTCTAATATCAAGTGAGAATATAACTAGCACTGGGATAGCTTTCCCACTACTACTGCATATAAGCATCTGAATGTGAGGATGTCTTGAAACCATGGGGAGTTGATGGTGAATGGAAAGCTAGTTGAGTTCAAGAAATTGTAAGTCAGCATCTTTTATGCATCAGGTTCCTAAGTGGATATGGTGTTTCTTATGAGGACAGCAAGAAGCTAGCCTGGAATCACATATGTCACTTCTAGTAAATAGAATCTCCTCCACTGTTCTGAGCTTCCATGATTCAAAGTTGGGATTAAACTAACCTATGAACATGAAGGTAACTTTGACATTTGATTCTTACTTGTTGCATACAGAATTTTTTTTTTATGTTTTTCTAGTAGTTTTTTTTTATTAACTTGAGTATTTCTTATATACATTTCAAGTGTTATTCCCTTTCCCGGTTTCCGGGCAAACATCCCCCTCCCCCCTCCCCTTCCTTATGGGTGTTCCCCTCCAAACCCTCCCCCCATTGCCGCCCTCCCCCCATAGTCTAGTTCACTGGGGGTTCAGACTTAGCAGGACCCAGGGCTTCCCCTTCCACTGGTGCTCTTACTAGGATATTCATTGCTACCTATGGGGTCAGAGTCCAGGGTCAGTCCATGTATAGTATTTAGGTAGTGGCTTAGTCCCTGGAAGCTCTGGTTGCTTGACATTGTAGTACTTTTGGGGTCTCGAGCCCCTTCAAGCTCTTCCAGTTCTTTCTCTGATTCCTTCAACGGGGGACTTATTCTCAGTTCAGTGGTTTGCTGCTGGCATTCGCCTCTGTATTTGCAGTATTCTGGCTGTGTCTCTCAGGAGCGATCTACATCCGGCTCCTGTCGGTCTGCACTTCTTTGCTTCATCCATCTTGTCTAATTGGGTGGCTGTATATGTATGGGCCACATGTGGGGCAGGCTCTGAATGGGTGTTCCTTCAGTCTCTGTTTTAATCTTTGCCTCTCCCTTCCCTGCCAAGGGTATTCTTTTTCCTCATTTAAAGAAGGAGTGAAGCATTCACGTTTTGATCATCCGTCTTGAGTTTCGTTTGTTCTAGGGATCTAGGGTAATTCAAGCATTTGGGCTAATAGCCACTTATCAATGAGTGCATACCATGTATGTCTTTCTGTGATTGGGTTAGCTCACTCAGGATGATATTTTCCAGTTCCAACCATTTGCCTACGAATTTCATAAACTCGTTGTTTTTGATAGCTGAGTAATATTCCATTGTGTAGATGTACCACATTTTCTGTATCTATTCCTCTCTTGAAGGGCATCTGGGTTCTTTCCAGCTTCTGGCTATTATAAATAAGGCTGCGATGAACATAGTGGAGCACGTGTCTCTTTTATATGTTGAGGCATCTTTTGGGTATATGCCCAAGAGAGGTATAGCTGGATCCTCAGGCAGTTCAATGTCCAATTTTCTGAGGAACCGCTAGACTGATTTCCAGAATGGTTTTACCAGTCTGCAATCCCACCAACAATGGAGGAGTGTTCCTCTTTCTGCACATCCTCGCCAGCATCTGCTGTCACCTGAGTTTTTGATCTTAGCCATTCTCACTGGTGTGAGGTGAAATCTCAGGGTTGTTTTGATTTGCATTTCCCTTATGACTAAAGATGTTGAACATTTCTTTAGGTGTTTCTCAGCCATTCGGCATTCCTCAGCTGTGAATTCTTTGTTTAGCTCTGAACCCCATTTTTTAATAGGGTTATTTGTTTCCCTGCGGTCTAACTTCTTGAGTTCTTTGTATATTTTGGATATAAGGCCTCTATCTGTTGTAGGATTGGTAAAGATCTTTTCCAATCTGTTGGTTGCCGTTTTGTCCTAACCACAGTGTCCTTTGCCTTACAGAAGCTTTGCAGTTTTATGAGATCCCATTTGTCGATTCTTGATCTTAGAGCATAAGCCATTGATGTTTTGTTCAGGAAATTTTTTCCAGTGCCCATGTGTTCCAGATGCTTCCCTAGTTTTTCTTCTATTAGTTTGAGTGTGTCTGCTTTGATGTGGAGGTCCTTGATCCACTTGGACTTAAGCTTTGTACAGGGTGATAAGCATGGATCGATCTGCATTCTTCTACATGTTGCCCTCCAGTTGAACCAGCACCATTTGCTGAAAATGCTATCTTTTTTCCATTGGATGGTTTTGGCTCCTTTGTCAAAAATCAAGTGACCATAGGTGTGTGGGTTCATTTCTGGGTCTTCAATTCTATTCCATTGGTCTATCTGTCTGTCTCTGTACCAATACCATGCAGTTTTTATCACTATTGCTCTGTAATACTGCTTGAGTTCAGGGATAGTGATTCCCCCTGAAGTCCTTTTATTGTTGAGGATAGCTTTAGCTATCCTGGGTTTTTTGTTATTCCAGATGAATTTGCAAATTGTTCTGTCTAATTCTTTGAAGAACTGGATTGGTATTTTGATGGGGATTGCATTGAATCTGTAGATTGCTTTTGGTAAAATGGCCATTTTTACTATATTAATCCTGCCAATCCATGAGCATGGGAGATCTTTCCATCTTCTGAGGTCTTCTTCAATTTCTTTCCTCAGTGTCTTGAAGTTCTTATTGCACAGATCTTTTACTTGCTTGGTTAAAGTCACACCGAGGTACTTTATATTATTTGGGTCTATTATGAAGGGTGTCGTTTCCCTAATTTCTTTCTCAGCTTGTTTCTCTTTTGTATAGAGGAAGGCAACTGATTTATTTGAGTTAATTTTATACCCAGCCACTTTGCTGAAGTTGTTTATCAGCTTTAGTAGTTCTCTGGTGGAACTTTTGGGATCACTTAAATATACTATCATGTCATCTGCAAATAGTGATATTTTGACTTCTTCTTTTCCGATCTGTATCCCCTTGATCTCCTTTTGTTGTCTGATTGCTCTGGCTAGAACTTCAAGAACTATATTGAATAAGTAGGGAGAGAGTGGGCAGCCTTGTCTAGTCCCTGATTTTAGTGGGATTGCTTCAAGTTTCTCTCCATTTAGTTTAATGTTAGCAACTGGTTTGCTGTATATGGCTTTTAGTATGTTTAGGTATGGGCCTTGAATTCCTATTCTTTCCAGGACTTTTATCATGAAGGGTTGTTGAATTTTGTCAAATGCTTTCTCAGCATCTAATGAAATGATCATGTGGTTCTGTTCTTTCAGTTTGTTTATATGATGGATCACGTTGATGGTTTTCGGTATATCAAACCATCCATGCATGCCTGGGATGAAGCCTACTTGATCATGGTGGATGATTGTTTTGATGTGCTCTTGGATTCGGTTTGCCAGAATTTTATTGAGTATTTTTGCGTCGATATTCATAAGGGAAATTGGTCTGAAGTTCTCTTTCTTTGTTGTGTCTTTGTGTGGTTTAGGTATAAGAGTAATTGTGGCTTCGTAGAAGGAATTCGGTAGTGCTCCATCTGTTTCAATTTTGTGGAATAGTTTGGATAATATTGGTATGAGGTCTTCTATGAAGGTTTGATAGAATTCTGCACTAAACCCGTCTGGACCTGGGCTCTTTTTGGTTGGGAGACCTTTAATGACTGCTTCTATTTCCTTAGGAGTTATGGGGTTGTTTAACTGGTTTATCTGTTCCTGATTTAACTTCGATACCTGGTATCTGTCTAGAAATTGTCCATTTCCTGAAGATTTTCAAGTTTTGTTGAATATAGGTTTTTATAGTAAGATCTGATGATTTTTTGAATTTCCTCTGAATCTGTAGTTATGTCTCCCTTTTCATTTCTGATTTTGTTTATTTGGACGCACTCTCTGTTTCCTCTTGTTAGTCTGGCTAAGGGTTTATCTATCTTGTTGATTTTCTCAAAGAACCAACTTTTGGTTCTGTTGATTCTTTCTATGGTCCTTTTTGTTTCTACTTGGTTGATTTCAGCTCTGAGTTTGATTATTTCCTGCCTTCTACTCCTCCTGGGTGTATTTGCTTCTTTTTGTTCTAGAGCTTTTAGGTGTGCTGTCAAGCTGCTTACATATGCTCTTTCCTGTTTCTTTCTGCAGGCACTCAGCGCTATGAGTTTTCCTCTTAGCACAGCTTTCATTGTGTCCCATAAGTTTGGGTATGTTGTATCTTCATTTTCATTAAATTCTAAAAAGTTTTTAATTTCTTTCTTTATTTATTCCTTGACCAGGTTATCATTGAGTAGAGCATTGTTCAATTTCCACGTATATGTGGGCATTCTTCCCTTATTGTTATTGAAGACCAGGATTATTTCTATCTTTCTGTACCTGTTGAGGCCCGTTTTTTGACCAATTATATGGTGAATTTTGGAGAAAGTACCATGAGGAGCTGAGAAGAAGGTATATCCTTTTGCTTTAGGATAGAATGTTCTATAAATATCCGTTAAGTCCATTTGGCTCATGACTTCTCTTAGTCTGTCGACATCACTGTTTAATTTCTGTTTCCATGATCTGTCCATTGATGAGAGTGGGGTGTTGAAATCTCCCACTATTATTGTGTGAGGTGCAATGTGTGTTTTGAGCTTTAGTAAGGTTTCTTTTACGTATGTAGATGCCCTTGTATTTGGGGCATAGATATTTAGGATTGAGAGTTCAACTTGGTGGATTTTTCCTTTGATGAATATGAAGTGTCCTTCCTTATCTTTTTTGATGACTTTTAGTTGGAAATTGATTTTATTTGATATTAGAATGGCTACTCCAGCTTGCTTCTTCTGACCATTTTCTTGGACAGTTGTTTTCCAGCCTTTCACTGTGAGGTAGTGTCTGTCTTTGTCTCTGAGGTGTGTTTCCTGTAGGCAGCAGAATGCAGGGTCCTCATTGCGTATCCAGTTTGTTAATCTATTTCTTTTTATTGGGGAGTTGAGGCCATTGGTATTGAGAGATATTAAGGAATAGTGATTATTGCTTCCCGTTATATTCATATTTGGATGTGAGGTTATGTTTGTGTGCTTTTCTTCTCTTTGTTTTGTTGCCAAGACGATTAGTTTCTTGCTTCTTCTAGGGTATAGTTTTCCTCCTTATGTTGGGCTTTACCATTTATTATCCTTTGTAGTGCTGGATTTGTAGAAAGATATTGTGTAAATTTGGTTTTGTCATGGAATATCTTGGTTTCTCCATCTATGTTAATTGAGAGTTTTGCAGGATATAATAACCTGGGCTGGCATTTGTGTTTTCTTAGGCTCTGTATGACATCAGTCCAGGATCTTCTGGCCTTCATAGTTTCTGGCGAGAAGTCTGGTGTGATTCTGATAGGTCTGCCTTTATATGTTACTTGACCTTTTTCCCTTACTGCTTTTAATATTCTTTCTTTATTTTGTGCATTTGGTGTTTTGACTATCATGTGACGGTAGGTGTTTCTTTTCTGGTCCAATCTATTTGTTGTTCTGTAGGCTTCTTGTATGCCTATGGGTATCTCTTTTTTTAGGTTAGGGAAGTTTTCTTCTATGATTTTGTTGAAGATATTTACTGGTCCTTTGAGCTGGGAGTCTTCACTCTATTCTATACGTATTGTCCTTAGGTTTGATCTTCTCATTGAGTCCTGGATTTCCTGTATGTTTTGGACCAGTAGCTTTTTCCGCTTTACATTATCTTTGACAGTTGAGTCAATGATTTCTATGGAATCTTCTGCTCCTGAGATTCTCTCTTCCATCTCTTGTATTCTGTTGGTGAAGCTTGTATCTACAGCTCCTTGTCTCTTCTTTTGGTTTTCTATATCCAGGGTTGTTTCCATGTGTTCTTTCTTGATTGCTTCTATTTCCATTTTTAATTCCTTCAACTGTTTGATTGTGTTTTCCTGGAATTCTTTCAGGGATTTTTGTGTCTCCTCTCTATGGGCTTCTACTTGTTTATTTATGTTTTCCTGGAATTCTTTCAGGCATTTTTGCGATTCTTTCAGGCATTTTTGCGATTCCTCTCTGTAGGCTTCTACTTGTTCTCTAATCGAGTTCTTCACGTCTTTCTTGAAGTCCTCCAGCATTATGATCAAATATGATTTTGAAACTAGATCTTGATTTTCTGGTGTGTTTGGATATTCCATGTTTGTTTTGATGGGAGAATTGGGCTCCGATGTTGCCCTGTAGTCTTGGTTTCTGTTGCTTGGGTTCCTGCGCTTGCCTCTCGCCATCAGATTATCTCTAGTGTTACTTTGTTCTGCTATTTCTGACAGTGGCTAGACTGTCCTATAAGCCTGTGTGTCAGGAGTGCTGTAGACCTGTTTTCCTCTCTTTCAGTCAGTTATGGGTACAGAGTGTTCTGCTTTCCGGCGTGTAGTTTTTCCTCTCTACAGGTCTTCAGCTGTTCCTGTGGGCCTGTGTCTTGAGTTCACCAGGCAGCTTTCTTGCAGCAGAAAAGTTGGTCTTACCTGTGGTCCCGGGGCTCAAGTTCGCTCATGGCGTGCTGCCCACGGGCTCTCTGCAGCGGCAGCAACCAGGAAGACCTGTGCCGCCCCTTCCGGGAGCTTCAGTGCACCAGGGTTCCAGATGGTCTTTGGCTTTTTCCTCTGGCGTCCGAGATGTGTGTGCAGAGAGCAGTCTCTTCTGGTTTCCCAGGCTTGTCTGCCTCTCTGAAGGTTCAGCTCTCCCTCCCACGGGATTGGGGTGCAGAGAACTGTTTACCTGCTCTGTTTCCTTCAGATTCTGGTGGTGTCTCAGGCAGGGGTCCTGCCGCTCCTGGGCCCTCCCCCACGGGAGCCCAGAGGCCTTATACAGTTTCCTCTTGGGCCAGGGATGTGGGCAGGGGTGAGCAGTGTTGGTGGTCTCTTCCGCTCTGCAGCCTCAGGAGTGCCCACCTGACCAGGCGGTTGGGTCTCTCTCTTACAGGGTTTGGGAGCAGAGAGCTGCTGCGGGCCGGGATGCATACAGAATCTTATAAACTGTTTTGAACTGAAGGAGATATAAAAGATAAGAAGGACAATGAAGTACTTACCATGTACATTAAACTTGTTGCCTACCACAGACTGAATTTCTTGTCAGTGTCTGCTTTGTCTCTTTGGAACTTCACCCAGTAGTAACTTCCAGAATCACCAGGTGTGACTTTACTAATGAGTATGGAAAAGTCTAGGTTGTCTCTATTTTGCATTCTCAAATATTTGTAATTCTATATATTATATGCTGACAGGAAAACTATATATTATGTGTTGACAAAATTCTGTAACCTCAAACCACTGCTGCCACAGGGAGCAGGAAGAGCGAGATCATAGTGGCTGACTTTCCTGCAGAGATAGAAACTGATTTCTCATGTTGAATTAGCTTCATCTCCTTCATAGGTGCTCCTACAGGATACATCAGTTCGTCTTCATCCTGATAAATACCCTCAGGTTTCTCAAGTTTGTGATTAAATATTGTTACTTTCTCAAGCTCAACATATATCTGATCACAGTTTTGTTCATTTGAGCCACTTAACAGAGGGATGTAGCATATATGGGAAAAATGAATGATGTAGACACTGGGAACTTGACATGATTCTGATTGATTCCTTTTATGTTGGGAATTGTGATTGTTCATCCAGTATCTGCTTGTTTTTCATCTTCTGTGGCATTTCTTTTATGATGGTATCATTGTGTTTATGTGACTGTGTTAATTCAGTTGGAATTAGTGTCCTTTATACCAAGCCTAACTACTTTGAACAACTTGCTATCTAGTGATGACCTTCATTCTCCTGCAACCTTCTTCACCCTCAACATTCATCAGACTTCTAGATTCTGAATTACGCAGATTAACTTCCTTTCTCCCACTCAGGTTTCCTTCTTGATATGCCAAGCTGCCAAGGACAGCCTGCTAACCAAAGTGGGCCTCCGGTATACGTACGTTAACCTTTCTGCTTGTGTTCATATCTGCCCCTCCTGAATAATGCAGACATGCAGATCTGAAACCATCAAAAAGGATATCCAACAGACCATCAAGGTTAAATTCCTCCCAATACCTACTACAACAGAAATATTTAGAAATGAAAGCCATCTAGATAGCTAAATGTCCATGAAAGAAAGAACATAATCAGCAAAGGTTAGGGAAATATGACATCTTCACAGCACAGCTATCCTTTTACAGAAAGGCCTGGATATTTTAAAAAGTGAAGCACAAGAAAACGACCTAAATTCAATCTTATAAAGATAATGGGAGCCTTTAATGAGGAGATGAATAAAACTCTTAAAGAGATACAGGAAGATACAATCAGATAGAGATTTATAAATAGGAAACAAATAAATACCTTAAAGATACACAGGAAAATATAAATAAACATGTGAAAAAATAAATAAAACTATGCAAACCCTGAAAGTAGAAAATGAGAGCATAAGTGGAAGGATGGGGTTACCATCCCATAGTTGAAATCTCCAATCAAGAATTGGCCCTGTCTAAAAGAACTGCAGGGATAAAAATGGAGAAGAGTCTGAGGGAAAGGAGGTCCAATGACTGGCACAAACTAGAATCCAGCTGAAGTGGTGGGTCCAAGGGCTGACTCTTTCAGCTGCTCACTGGGCCTCTTGGGAGGGCAGCCATGCTAGGCTCCTGTCTGTAAGTTCACCTTAGCATCAATAATAGTGTCAGGCTTTACCTATATGGTTCAGGCTCAGCAGGTCTGATGAAAGTGGGAAGGAGGAGTGAAAATAGAAATGAAAACAATAAAGAAAACACAAACTGAAAAATTCTGGATATGGAAAACCTAGGGAAGAGAACAGGAAAAACTGATATAAGCATCAGAATACAAGTTATGAAAGAGAGAATCTCAGGCACAGATAAGATAGAAGAAATCAAGACATCAGCCAAAGAGGTTAAATCTAAAAAATTCCTGACACAAAACATCCAGGAAATCTGGGACACCATGAAAAGAATTAACCTAAAAATAATGGAAATAGAAGAATATGTAGAGTCTGATCTACAAAGACCAGAAAATATTTTCAACAAAATCATGCAAGAAAACTTTCACAACTTGAAGAGATGCCTGTAAACATAAAAGAAGCTAATGTAACACCAATTAGATTGAGCCAAAAAAGAAAATTCTCCCACTATATTATCAAACATAGAATATACACAACAAAATCAATACTAAGGGTAGAAAAAAAAGTCCTGAAAACATACAAAGACAGAACTATAAAAATTGCACTAACTTCTCAACAGATACTCTGAAAGCTACAAGGGCTTGTCTGGGTATCTTGCAACGGCAAAAAGGAAAATCACAGGTGCCAACATAGACCACTATACCCAGAAAACCTCCCTATCACCATAGATTAAGAAAATAAGATATTTCAAGAGGAATAAAAATTCAAACAGTATCTATCTACAAATCCAGCCCTCCAAAAAATACTAGAAGGAAAATCCAAACTAAAGGACAATAAATACATTAAAGAAAACACAGAAAATATGCACTGCCATACCAGCAAAAACAAGGAAATCACACACAGATCACACACACACAGACACACACACACACACACACACACACACACACAATCACCAACACCAAAGTGACAGATTAAGTCAATAGACTCAATCCCCCAATAAAAAGAAGCAAAGAGATAGACAATAACTCAGAATAAAGGGGTGGGAAAAAGTTTACTGAGTAAATGAATTCAAGAAACAAGCTCGTGTAGAAATTCTATATCTGATAAAAAAGTTTCAACAAAAATTAACCAAAAGACACAGGGAAGGATAGTTCACAACCAAGAAAGCAAATATCTACCAAGATAATGTTTCAATTCTGAACAAGTTTGTTCTAAACATAAGGGAATGCATATTTTTAAAAGAAACATTGTTTAGCTTAAATTGCACATGGAGCCCCACACATTAATCAACAAGATAGAGAGAAGTATCCAAATAAGAAAAGATTGGGGGAAAAGTGAGATATAACAACAGACACTGAAGAAATTCAAGGCAACATTAGGTCTTTTGTCCAGAATCCTACTAGACTTTCAAAGAGGATATAATACCAGTACTACTCAAATTATTCCACAAAATAGAAACAGATGGATCCCTGCTAAACTCATTCTATGAAGTCACAGTCACTCTTAAGACACAACAATGAAAGAGATCATCAGACTGAGATGATGTGTGAACATTGATGTTAAAAAGTACTGAATAAAACACTCACAAACCAGATCCAGGAACACATCATGATCAAGTAGGTCTCATCCCAGAGATGCAGAGATGCTTTAAAACATCAAAATACACCATATATAAAAACTGAAAGAAAAAAATCATATGACCACCTCATTATAAGCTGAAAAAGCCTTTGACAAAATCCAAAAACACATGTTTTAAAGTATTTGAGAGATCAGAGATACAAGGCACATACCTAAACATAATGAAAGCAATAGGGACCCATGACTCCAGCCACATATGTAGCAGAGGATGGCATTGTCTAGGATCAATAGGAGGAAAAGTGCTTGGTCCTGTGAAGGTTTGATTCCCAATGTACAGCAATGCTAGGGTGTTTAGGTTGAAGTGAGTGCATGGGAGTGAGAGCACCCTCACAGAAGCAGAGGGAAGGATAGGGGAGAGGGAAGGAAGGGGATAACATTTAAAATGTAAATACATAAAATATCAAAGAAAAATAATTCAAAAAACAAAAGAATATACAGCAAGACAATATCAAGCTAAATTGAGAGAAACTTAAAGCATTTCCAACTAAAATCAGGGACAATATATTTATGCAATATAGTACTTAAGGTTATAGCCAGAGCAACAAAAAATTGAAGTAGATCAAGTGAATGAAAATGGGGGGAGGGAGCCAAGGTATTGCTATTTGCAGATGACATGATACTATACATGAGAAAACTTAGAAATTCTACCAAAGAAATTCTACAGCTGATAAACAGCTTCACCAATGTGGCTGGATACGAAATTAACTCAAAGTAAAACATTGCCCTCCTTCATCCAAATGATATATGAGATGAGAAAGAAATTAGGGAGACAATACTCTTTAAAATAGCCCTTAATAATATAAAATAATTTAGTATTACTTTCACAAAACAAGTGAAAGATATGTATGACAAGAACTTCCAGTCCCTAAACAAAAAACAAAAAAACAAAAAAACCCCCAAAAAACAAAAAACAAAATAAAACAAAACCAAAAACAAAAACAAAATAAACTAAGAAAATGGAAAGATCTCCCATGCTCATGGATAGGCAGGATAGTGAAAATGGACATCTGATCAAGAGAAATCTACAAATTCAATGTAATGTTCACCAAAATTCCAACACAACTTTTATAGACCTGAAGAAGCAATTTTCAACCTCATATTCAAAAATAAAAATACAGCATAGCCAAAAGAATCCTAAACAATAAAAGTATCACCATCCCTAAGTTAAAGCAGTATTATATGATAATAGTTATAAAAACTCAATGTTAAGGAAACAGACACATTGACAAATGTAATCAAATTGAAGACCTTTAAATAAATCCATGTACCTATTGACACTAAATTTTTGATAATGAAGCCAAAGCCATACAATAGGAAATAAAAAAAATCTTCAAAAATGCTACTGGTCTAAAAGGAGCTCTACTTGTAGAAGAATGAAAATGGATCTATATTTATCATTCTTTGCAAAACACAAGTCAAACTTGATCAAGTACCTCAATGTAAAACAAGATACACTAAGTCTCCTATAAGAGAAAATGGTAGATACCCTTGGATGCATTGGTGCAGGAGAAAATTTCCTGAATAGTGCACTAATGGGTTAGGCTCTAAGACCAGCAGGTGGTAAATAGGAAATAATAAAATTGCAAGCTTCATTAGCTGAAAGGACATTGTCAATAGGACCTATGGATTAGGCAACTCTTATAAAGGAAACAGTAAATTGGGGTTGACTTACAGGTTCAGAAGTTCGGTCTATAATCAAGAGTCTATCCTTCAAGGCAGGAACATGGCAACATCCAGACAGAGGTGAGAGTGAAGGAGTTTGACCTTTTGTTACAAAGGCAGTTATGAGAAGACTGACTTCCAGGCAACTAGGACAAGGGTCACTAGGCCTGTGCCCATAGAGAAATACTTCCTTGAGCAAAGTCACACTTACTTCAATAAGGTCACATATCCTAACAGTGCCACTCCCTGGGTCAATCATTTTCAAATCACCACAGATAATATTCAAAATTTATAAAAACTCATGAAGGCAAACACCAACAACCCAGAGAATCTACTTACAAATTTGGCATAGAGCTAAACAGAGAATTCTCAACAGTGAAATCACGAATGTTTTAAAAGCACTTTAAAAATGTTTAGAGCCCTTAGTCATCAAGGAAATGCAAATCAAAGCAACTCTGAGGTTCCATCTTATACTAGTCAGAATAATTAAGTTCAAAATCTCAAATGATAGCACATGAAGGCAAGGCTGTTCAGCAAAAGGAAGACTTCTTTTCATTGCTGCTAGGAGTGCAAATTTGTACAACTGCTTTGAAAATCAATTCGGCAGTTTCTCAAAAATCTGAGGATAGAGCTGGGAGGTAAGATATCCAAAGGACTCAAAGGGAGGGACCTCAGATGAAATGCTCTACAGTTGGGAGAGGGAACTTTTAGAGGACACCTTCAGTAGTAAGATGGGCATAAAGTGGAGGGATGGGGTTGCCATTCCACAGTCAAAAACAGTGACTCAGAATTGTTCCTGTCTAAAAGAACTGCAGGGACAATAAATGGAGAAGAGACTGAGGGAAAGTAAGTCCAGTGACCAGCCCAAATTGGGATCCAGTTCAAGGGGAGGTTCAAAGATCTGACTCTATTACTGATACTATGGTGTGCTTACAGACATGTGGCTAACATGACTGCCCTCTGAGAGGCCCAACAAGCAGCTTAAAGAATCAGATTCAGGTATTTACACCCAACCAGTGGACAGAAACCTGGGACCATTGTGGTTGAATTAGGAAAAAGCTGGAAGAATCTGAGGAGGGTGACTCCACAGGAAAACCAGCAGTTTCAATTAACCTGGAATCTTCAAGATCTCTCAGACAACAAGCCACCAACCAATCAGTATGACATGAGGCCCCCAACACATATAGAGCCGAAGACTGCCTATTCTGTCTTCAGTGAGAGTAGATTCACTTTATCTCAAGAGACTTGAGGTCCCAGGATGTGGGAAGATGTAGTGGCTTGGGGATAAGAGAGACAGAGATATCCTCTTGAAGATGGGGGGGAGATGTAGGATGAGGAACAGTCAGAAGGCAGACTGGGAGGAGGATAAAGACAGGATTTAAAAAAAATAATAATAGAATAATAATGATAAATAAAAGTGCTTTGGATATTAAAACAAACAACAAAAAATATGAGGATGCTTCTACCACATGATCAAGCTATACCACTTCTGGGCATATATTCAAAAGATGCTCCAACATCTCACAAAGGTACTTGCTCACCTATGTTCATAGAAGCTTTAGTCATCATAGCCAGAAACTGAAAACAACCTAGATGTCCCTAAACTAAAGAGTGAATAATAAAAATGTGGTCCAACAATGGAAAGCCATTCGGCTATTAAAAACAAAGACATCCCACACCCGCGGATCCCGGCCCGCAGCAGCTCTCTGCTCCGAGACCCCGTGAGAGAGAGACCCAACCGCCTGGTCAGGTGGGCACTCCTGAGGCTGCAGAGCAGGAGAGACCACCAACACTGCTCACCCCTGCCCACATCCCTGGCCCAAGAGGAAACTGTATAAGGCCTCTGGGCTCCCGTGGGGGAGGGCCCAGGAGCGGCAGGACCCCTGCCTGAGACACCGCCGGAACCTGAAGGAAACAGACCAGGTAAACAGTTCTCTGCACCCAAATCCCATGGGAGGGAGAGCTGAACCTTCAGAGAGGCAGACAAGCCTGGGAAACCAGAGGAGACTGCTCCCTGCACACACATCTCGGACGCCAGAGGAAAAAGCCAAAGACCATCTGGAACCCTGGTGCACTGAAGCTACCGGAAGGGGCGGCACAGGTCTTCCTGGTTGCTGCCGCTGCAGAGAGCCCGTGGGCAGCACCCCACAAGCGAACTTGAGCCTCGGGACCACAGGTAAGACCAAATTTTCTGCTGCAAGAAAGCTGCCTGGTGAATTCAAGACACAGGCCCACAGGAACAGATGAAGACCTGTAGAGAGGAAAAACTACATGCCCGAAAGCAGAACACTCTGTCCCCATAACTGACTGAAAGAGAGGAAAACAGGTCTACAGCACTCCTGACACACAGGCTTATAGGACAGTCTAGCCACTGTCAGAAATAGCAGAACAAAGTAACACTAGAGATAATCTGATGGCGAGAGGCAAGCGCAGGAACCCAAGCAACAGAAACCAAGACTACATGGCACGATCAGAGCCCAATTCTCCCATCAAAACAAACATGGAATATCCAAACACACCAGAAAAGCAAGATCTAGTTTTGAAATCATTTTTGATCATGATGCTGGAGGACTTCAAGAAAGACGTGAAGAACTCCCTTAGAGAACAAGTAGAAGCCTACAGAGAGGAATCGCAAAAATGCCTGAAAGAATTCCAGGAAAACATAAATAAACAAGTAGAAGCCCATAGAGAGGAGACACAAAAATCCCTGAAAGAATTCCAGGAAAACACAATCAAACAGTTGAAGGAATCAAAAATGGAAATAGAAGCAATCAAGAAAGAACACATGGAAACAACCCTGGATATAGAAAACCAAAAGAAGAGACAAGGAGCTGTAGATACAAGCTTCACCAACAGAATACAAGAGATGGAAGAGAGAATCTCAGGAGCAGAAGATTCCATAGAAATCATTGACTCAACTGTCAAAGATAATGTAAAGCGCAAAAAGCTACTGGTCCAAAACATACAGGAAATCCAGGACTCAATGAGAAGATCAAACCTAAGGATAATAGGTATAGAAGAGAGTGAAGACTCCCAGCTCAAAGGACCAGTAAATATCTTCAACAAAATCATAGAAGAAAACTTCCCTAACCTAAAAAAAGAGATACCCATAGACATACAACAAGCCTACAGAACTCCAAATAGATTGGACCAGAAAAGAAACACCTCCCGTCACATAATTGTCAAAACACCAAACGCACAAAATAAAGAAAGAATATTAAAAGCAGTAAGGGAAAAAGGTCAAGTAACATATAAAGGCAGACCTATCAGAATCACACCAGACTTCTCGCCAGAAACTATGAAGGCCAGAAAATCCTGGACTGATGTCATACAGACCCTAAGAGAACACAAATGCCAGCCCAGGTTACTGTATCCAGCAAAACTCTCAATTAACATTGATGGAGAAACCAAGATATTCCATGACAAAACCAAATTTGCACAATATCTTTCTACAAATCCAGCACTACAAAGGATAAAAATGGTAAAGCCCAACATAAGGAGGCAAGCTATACCCTAGAAGAAGCAAGAAACTAATCGTCTTGGCAACAAAACAAAGAGAATGAAAGCACACAAACATAACCTCACATCCAAATATGAATATAACGGGAAGCAATAATCACTATTCCTTAATATCTCTCAATATCAATGGCCTCAACTCCCCAATAAAAAGACATAGATTAACAAACTGGATACGCAACGAGGACCCTGCATTCTGCTGCCTACAGGAAACACACCTCAGAGACAAAGACAGACACTACCTCAGAGTGAAAGGCTGGAAAACAACTGTCCAAGCAAATGGTCAGAAGAAGCAAGCTGGAGTAGCCATTCTAATATCAAATAAAATCAATTTCCAACTAAAAGTCATCAAAAAAGATAAGGAAGGACACTTCATATTCATCAAAGGAAAAATCCACCAAGATGAACTCTCAATCCTAAATATCTATGCCCCAAATACAAGGGCACCTACATACGTAAAAGAAACCTTAGTAAAGCTCAAAACACACATGGCACCTCACACAATAATAGTGGGAGATTTCAACACCCCACTCTCATCAATGGACAGATCATGGAAACAGAAATTAAACAGTGATGTCGACAGACTAAGAGAAGTCATGAGCCAAATGGACTTAACGGATATTTATAGAACATTCTATCCTAAAGCAAAAGGATATACCTTCTTCTCAGCTCCTCATGGTACTTTCTCCAAAATTGACCATATAATTGGTCAGAAAACGGGCCTCAACAGGTACAGAAAGATAGAAATAATCCCATGCGTGCTATCGGACCACCACGGCCTAAAACTGGTCTTCAATAACAATAAGGGAAGAATGCCCACATATACGTGGAAATTGAACAATGCTCTACTCAATGATAACCTGGTCAAGGAAGAAATAAAGAAAGAAATTAAAAACATTTAGAATTTAATTAAAATGAAGGTACAACATACCCAAACTTATGGGACACAATGAAAGCTGTGCTAAGAGGAAAACTCATAGCGCTGAGTGCCTGCAGAAAGAAACAGGAAAGAGCATATGTCAGCAGCTTGACAGCACACCTAAAAGCTCTAGAACAAAAAAAAGCAAATACACCCAGGAGGAGTAGAAGGCAGGAAATAATCAAACTCAGAGCTGAAATCAACCAAGTAGAAACAAAAAGGACTATAGAAAGAATCAACAGAACCAAAAGTTGGTTCTTTGAGAAAATCAACAAGATAGATAAACCCTTAGCCAGACTAACGAGAGGACACAGAGAGTGCGTCCAAATTAACAAAATCAGAAATGAAAAGGGTGACATAACTACAGATTCAGAGGAAATTCAAAAAATCATCAGATCTTACTATAAAAACCTATATTCAACAAAACTTGAAAATCTTCAGGAAATGGACAATTTCCTAGACAGATACCAGGTATCGAAGTTAAATCAGGAACAGATAAACCAGTTAAACAATCCCATAACTCCTAAGGAAATAGAAGCAGTCATTAAAGGTCTCCCAACCAAAAAGAGCCCAGGTCCAGACGGGTTTAGTGCAGAATTCTATCAAACCTTCATAGAAGACCTCATACCAATATTATCCAAACTATTCCACAAAATTGAAACAGATGGAGCACTACCGAATTCCTTCTACGAAGCCACAATTACTCTTATACCTAAACCACACAAAGACACAACAAAGAAAGAGAACTTCAGACCAATTTCCCTTATGAATATCGACGCAAAAATACTCAATAAAATTCTGGCAAACCGAATCCAAGAGCACATCAAAACAGTCATCCACCATGATTAAGTAGGCTTCATCCCAGGCATGCAGGGATGGTTTAATATACGGAAAACCATCAACGTGATCCATTATATAAACAAACTGAAAGAACAGAACCACATGATCATTTCATTAGATGCTGAGAAAGCATTTGACAAAATTCAACACCCCTTCATGATAAAAGTCCTGGAAAGAATAGGAATTCAAGGCCCATACCTAAACATACTAAAAGCCATATACAGCAAACCAGTTGCTAACATTAAACTAAATGGAGAGAAACTTGATGCAATCCCACTAAAATCAGGGACTAGACAAGGCTGCCCACTCTCTCCCTACTTATTCAATATAGTTCTTGAAGTTCTAGCCAGAGCAATCAGACAACAAAAGGAGATCAAGGGGATATAGATCGGAAAAGAAGAAGTCAAAATATCACTATTTGCAGATGACATGATAGTATATTTAAGTGATCCCAAAAGTTCCACCAGAGAACTACTAAAGCTGATTAACAACTTCAGCAAAGTGGCTGGGTATAAAATTAACTCAAATAAATCAGTTGCCTTCCTCTATACAAAAGAGAAACAAGCCGAGAAAGAAATTAGGGAAACGACACCCTTCATAATAGACCCAAATAATATAAAGTACCTCGGAGTGACTTTAACCAAGCAAGTAAAAGATCTGTACAATAAGAACTTCAAGACACTGAGGAAAGAAATTGAAGAAGACCCCAGAAGATGGAAAGATCTCCCATGCTCATGGATTGGCAGGATTAATATAGTAAAAATGGCCATTTTACCAAAAGCAATCTACAGATTCAATGCAATCCCCATCAAAATACCAATCCAATTCTTCAAAGAGTTAGACAGAACAATTTGCAAATTCATCTGGAATAACAAAAAACCCAGGATAGCTAAAGCTATCCTCAACAATAAAAGGACTTCAGGGGGAATCACTATCCCTGAACTCAAGCAGTATTACAGAGCAATAGTGATAAAAACTGCATGGTATTGGTACAGAGACGGACAGATAGACCAATGGAATAGAATTGAAGACCCAGAAATGAACCCACACACCTATGGTCACTTGATTTTTGACAAAGGAGCCAAAACCATCCAATGGAAAAAAGATAGCATTTTCAGCAAATGGTGCTGGTTCAACTGGAGGTCACCATGTAGAAGAATGCAGATCGATCCATGCTTATCACCCTGTACAAAGCTTAAGTCCAAGTGGATCAAGGACCTCCACATCAAAGCAGACACACTCAAACTAATAGAAGAAAAACTAGGGAAGCATCTGGAACACATGGGCACTGGAAAAAATTTCCTGAACAAAACATCAATGGCTTATGCTCTAAGATCAAGAATCGACAAATGGGATCTCATAAAACTGCAAAGCTTCTGTAAGGCAAAGCACACTGTGGTTAGGACAAAACGGCAACCAACAGATTGGGAAAAGATCTTTACCAATCCTACAACAGATAGAGGCCTTATATCCAAAATATACAAAGAACTCAAAAAGTTAGACTGCAGGGAAACAAATAACCCTATTAAAAAATGGGGTTCAGAGCTAAACAAAGAATTCACAGCTGAGGAATGCCGAATGGCTGAGAAACACCTAAAGAAATGTTCAACATCTTTAGTCATAAGGGAAATGCAAATCAAAACAACCCTGAGATTTCACCTCACACCAATGAGAATGGCTAAGATCAAAGACTCAGGTGACAGCAGATGCTGGCGAGGATGTGCAGAAAGAGGAACACTCCTCCATTGTTGGTGGGATTGCAGACTGGTAAAACAATTCTGGAAATCAGTCTGTAGGTTCCTCAGAAAATTGGACATTGAACTGCCTGAGGATCCAGCTATACCTCTCATGGGCATATACCCAAAAGATTCCTCAACATACAAATGAGACACGTGCTCCACTATGTTCATCGCAGCCTTATTTATAATAGCCAGAAACTGGAAAGAACCCAGATGCCCTTCAACAGAGGAATGGATACAGAAAATGTGGTACATCTACACAATGGAATATTACTCAGCTATCAAAAACAACGAGTTTATGAAATTCGTAGGCAAATGGTTGGAACTGGAAAATATCATCCTGAGTGAGCTAACCCATTCACAGAAAGACATACATGGTATGCACTCATTGATAAGTGGCTATTAGCCCAAATGCTTGAATTACCCTAGATGCCTAGAACAAATGAAACTCAAGACGGATGATCAAAACGTGAATGCTTCACTCCTTCTTTAAAAGGGGAACAAGAATACCCTTGGCAGGGAAGGGAGAGGCAAAGATTAAAACAGAGACTGAAGGAACACCCATTCGGAGCCTGCCCCACATGTGGCCCATACATATACAGCCACCCAATTAGACAAGATGGATGAAGCAAAGAAGTGCAGACCGACAGGAGCCGGATGTAGATCGCTCCTGAGAGACACAGCCAGAATACAGCAAATACAGAGGCGAATGCCAGCAGCAAACCACTGAACTGAGAATAGGTCCCCCGTTGAAGGAATCAGAGAAAGAACTGGAAGAGCTTGAAGGGGCTCGAGACCCCAAAAGTACACAATGTCAAGCAACCAGAGCTTCCAGGGACTAAGCCACTACTTAAAGACTATACATGGACTGACCCTGGACTCTGACCCCATAGGTAGCAATGAATATCCTAGTAAGAGCACCAGTGGAAGGGGAAGCCCTGGGTCCTGCTAAGACTGAACCCCCAGTGAACTAGACTATGGGGGGAGGGCGGCAATGGGGGGAGGGTTTGGAGGGGAACACCCATAAGGAAGGGGAGGGGGGAGGGGGATGTTTGCCCGGAAACAGGGAAAGGGAATAACACTTGAAATGTAGATAAGAAATACTCAAGTTAATAAAAAAAAAAAAAAAAAAAAAAAAAACAAAAAAACAAAGACATGATGAAGTTTGCAGTCAAAGAGGTAGAATGTGAAAATAATATCTTTAATGTGATAACCCAGTCCCAAAATACATCCATGGTATGTAGTCACTTATTAAGTGAATATTAACCATAAAATACAGGATACCCAAGCTCCACTTCACAGACTCGAAGAAGAAAGGCACATGAAAGGGTACTTGAATCTTACTTAGAAAGGGGAATAAAATGATCATAAGAGGCAGATGGAGGGTGAGGAACTGGATGGGAGAGGGGATTGGGAAATTCATTGGATGGTTAAAGATCTGGTGTGTAGAGGGATAGGAGTTCTAGCCCAGTCATCATGAGAATGAATGGAAACCTGCAAGTAAATGGATGAGAAAGTAGTGGGAATCAGGATGAGAAAAAGACTTGTGATATGGGAGGTACTCAAGAATCAAGGGCGATGACTTTAGCTGTAATCCACTGTTGGCATTCTATCTAAGCTCTGCCCCACAGTTACCTGGCAACAGGCAGGTATTCCTGACACTATAAAAGTGGCTGCTTTCACTCTTTCTTGCACTCTTGCTCTCTCTTTTTCTCTTGCCTTCCTGTCCCTGCTTTGTCTTTCCATTCCTTTCCCTCTTCTCTCTCCACATGCTCATTGCAGCTCTCTCTCTCTCTCTCTCTCTCTCTCTCTCTCTCTCTCTCTCTCTCTCTCTTTTCTATGCCTCTATTACCCTCTCAACTTTTTCTTCCATGTCATGAATAAACTCTCTTCTATACTATACCATCCTGTGCCTGATCCCTCAGGGAATGGATGTTTCAGCATGGGCTCACTGAGGCACTCTCTTTCCCCATACCTCACCACACCACTATTATATATATATCCCATCTCTTAATCTTTTTATAATCACTTTACTGACAGCATTGAGAATATGGAACCTGAAGAGGCCACATCTTGTAGCTAGGTAGATATCCCAATGGACTGAGAGGCATAAAAATCTACCCAGAAACTTTTGAGCCATAATTTATCCTGCCCACAAAAAGTGCAGGGTAGTGGGATATGGCAGAGAATGAGGAAATGACCAAGCAATAACAAGTCCAACTAGAGACCCATCTCATAAAGAAGCAACAATCCCTGACATTATTACTTATATTCTATAATGCATGAAGACAGGTGCCTAACATAGCTACCCTCTGAGAGGCTTTATCTAGCAATTGATTCAGACAAATACAGAGAATTTAGAATTGCAGCACCTAAGGGGATAGGAACTCCATGGGAAGACCTACAGAATAAATTAATTTAGGTTGTTAGGGCTCTCAGAAACTGAACAATCAACCAAAAACATACAAGGCTGGACCCAGGCCTCTCTGCACATATGTAGCATATATGCAGCTTGGTCTTCAAGTGCATCTTGAACGGCTGGAGTGGGGGCTACCCTAAAATCTGATGCTTATACATAGGGTATGTTCTTCTAGCTGGACTCTCTTATTTGTTTTCAATGGAAGCAGATGTGCCTATACTTACAGAGACTTTATGTGCCAGTATGGGGGGATATTTACCAGTATGGGTGGATGTATAGTGGGAGATGGTAACAGGGAGGTTGACGGTGGGCATAATATAAAACAAATAAGTAAAAATGTAAAAATATTTTAAAAGTGTATGATATACCATGGTGCCGGGGACAACATATGATGACAGGAACTGCCAACAGTAGGCCAGGAATGAGACATCTCAGAAGCACATGGCAGTTCCTTGTAAAGTAGGGTGGCATCTGGGACCCTGAGAAGCAGAAGACTCATCCCTCTAGGGGACCCACCATCTGAAATAAGAGGCTTCCTGAAGTAGGCCCGGATGGAGACATCTCAGTAGCCCATAGCTCTTTGTAAAAATGGTTGTTCCAATTTCTCCTAACCTTAACCCTGGACAATGGCTGTATAGATTTCATTTGTGCACAACTGCCTTTCTGTTGGCCTTGGTGTGCATAATTATTCTATTATATCTGACTCTCCTACTTCTTTCTCCTGCTATGCTGAATTCCATGAAACTAGATGTTCCTTGATGTTATGATTTTTAAACAATTGGAAATCGGGGCATAGGGGCACAGCACAGCGTAGCACAGCTGTATTGACCCAGCTGTGTGCTGTGTGTTCTCATCTTGGAAACACTGTAATAACTGCACAATAGTAGTTCCTGATTAATGCTTAACTTGCAGAGAAACTTTAAAGAAATTGTTAAAAAATGAATTAGAGCCAGCATTGGGATCTTAAGATAGGAAAAAGTCATTGAAGCTAGAGAATAAGTTTTACATAATATTTGAGAGTGGTTCCTGGATAAGGAAGTATAGAATATATAAAATTATATACTTGTAAAACTAAGTCAAAATGCTGGGACTCTTACGCGAGTCATTGTGTGTAAGGAACAGAAAGCTATATAGCAGAATTACTGAGTTAAGGGTTAACTTGATTCTTTCTGGCCACTACCTGGCAGCTTGTCCTATGTCATTTATCATTAGAGCTTCACAGGAAAACGCAAGTAGCTGACCTCAGAGCTTTGAGCTCTGAAGTATAATAAGTTAAAAGTTAAAGTTTAAATAATGATAAGTTTACAATTATTATTATTTTGGCCACAGGCCTGGGAATAGGGGAAGCCTGAAACATTGGGGAAAAATTGTAGTTCTTAGTTCTTTGTGGGATGTGGTTATTCCCTTGACTTTGATTTGGCAGTGATAATACAATGTCTTTTTCTACCTGCTTTGGATTATCAGTAAAATAATCTTGACTGAGGCAAGAGAAAGGCTAGAGAGAATGTGAAGAGAGAATGAGAGAGTGAATGTAAGAGTGAATGAGAGAGAACATGTGAAGAGTGAATGAGAGGGAGCATGTGAAGAATGAATGAGAGAGAACATGTGAAGAGTGAATGAGAAAGAGCATGTGAAGAGTGAGTGAAGAGACAATGTGAAGAGTGAATGAGAGAGCGAGTCTGAGAATAAATGTGAGAGCAAGTAAGAGAGCATGAGAAGAGCATGTGACAAGTGAGTGAAGAGAGAATGTGAGGTTTGTATGAAGATTGTGTATGAAATGAAAGGGCAATGAACAGAGGTGTGCATGAGTGTGGGAGTTCAAGAAAGGAAAACCACAATAGAAAAGCAGAGTGAGCAAGAGAATGCAGAGTGTGTGCAGCATCAAGCTGAGAGAGAGAGGAGAGAGAGAGAGAGAGAGAGAGAGAGAGAGAGAGAGAGAGAGAGAAACTTTAAGCCTTGAAATTGCCTGTCAGTTTGTACCCAGAGAATAGTCTGTGTATATTTATTATGCGCCTTCTAGATATCCCTGCTTCCAGTTTAAAACTCTGATCCTGGGTCAAGGCTGGACCCTGGCACCATGGAACTGAAATTGTATATAGTTATGTCACCATGTGAGTGTTAGAAATAAACTTGTGTCCTTTGGAAGAACAAGGTGTTCATAATCAAATCATCCCTGTGGCTCAAACATTATATTAATTTTAAGGAGGATATAATTGATTACAATAAATTTGGTGGACACACACACACACACACACACACACACACACAATTTATTTTATGCTTAGAATGTCCGAAGAGGTAGTTCGTTGTTACAATGGAACTACCAGGAGGTCACAGTACCTCTCTTTCTTGTCCCCTGTTGTGTTTGTCTGTCTGAGGGTATGTTTTCTTGGCACCTGTTAACTCAGTAACTTGAAACACATAGCTCTGACACTTCTGATCCCTTCCTGCCTGACTTTGGTGATCTGGTAGTACTATACTATACTACACTGTATTATGCTATTGGACCCAGATGATACAGCATTCATTTCAAATATGAAAAAAGGAAAAATAAATATGGAAGAACACTAAAAAATGTACAGTCTGAATAGCAAAATATGCATATCAAACGTAAATGTACTGTAAGAAGAGAGCAAATAGAACTGAGAATTTGAGAAGTGCATAACTCGTTAGTTGAATGGAGAAAATCCACAGAGGATTTAGCTAATTACAAACAAGCAGCAATGCTAAAACGATGAAAACAGATAAAGTAACATTACCTAACACTGCAGGGGTAGAATAAATAGAAGAAATTGAAGATTTTTCATTGTATTCATTAGATTAATGACAAAAATTGTTATCTAATGCCTTCCTGGTTTGATGAAATATAAGAATTACAAATCTAACATACTGGACCAATTCATTAGGAAGTAAACTCTGACAAATGCACACCAGCACATACTATAACCCAAACATCCAAACAGGAAGAAATTGAAGAATTTTCATTATAGTCACTACGTTAATAACAAAAACTGTTGTCTAATGAGCCTTAGGTAATGACCTAATTCCAGATCTAACAAACATGTGGATAGTCTTACAGTACTTCCTTATTAAAAATAAAATATGAAAATAATGAGAATTAATTAGATTATGTAAGAATAAATAGTAATTTATATTTTGCATAACTTTTTATACAAATTATATAACTAATATTGTCACAGTTCTATACTTTATTCTGACTGAAAATCCTGAATTTATATAGCAAATTTATAGACTAAACTTTTTGAAAAAAAATCCACAAAGATCAAAAAAATTCTCAATTATCTTTTGTAATAAGATTATATAAATCCTGACTTTAAAGAATGTAACGAGTCTCAAAATTTTGTAACTTGATTTAATATAATATTTAAAAAGACAACTGTAACTTCAAAATTTTTTAAGCACATGGGCTTATAATTTTGAGACAGTAACAAAGCATGAAATATAGAAAGAGTATCAAGGCTTGTTCTTTCAGCACAATTGCTGAAATATGATATATCATTTTCCTTTGCAATATTTTTACTGACATAGATGCTCTAACATAAGGAATAATGAAAAACGAAATAATGTTTACACTTATGAAGTAGTTAGATAAATTTAATTCTGTAAAGGTAAATGGTAAAAATGTGGAAATCATAGAAGGCCTAATATCCATACTGTACACACTATTTCACAAAATAGAAACAGAAGGAACACTACTCAATTCCTTCTATGATGCCACAAATATGCTTATACATAAACCATACAAAGACCCAACAAGGAAAGAGAACTTCACAACAATTACCCTTTTTAATATAGACACAAAAATACTCAATAAAATTTTTGCAAACCAAATCCAAAAACACAATAAAATGATCACTCATCATGATTAGGAAGACCAGAGATGCAGGAATGGTTCAATGTACAGAAATCCATCAATGTAATACATTATGTAAACAAACTCAAAGAAAACCACCACATGATCAACTCATTAGATGCTGCATAAACATTTGACAAAATTCAGCACACCTTCATGTTAAAAGACTTGGAATGATCAGGAATTCAAGGCCCATAGCTAATCATATTCAAAGCAATATACAGCAAACCATTAACCAACATCAAATAAATGGAGAGAAACATGAAGCAATCCCACTAAAATCGGAGACTAGACATGTCTGCCCACTCTCTCCCTAGTGATTGAATATAATACTCAAATCCTAAACAGAGGAATCAGGCAAGAAAAGGGGGTCAAAGGGATAGAAATTTGAAAGAAGGAAGTCAAAATATCACTATTTGCAGATGATAGCATAATGTATTTAAGTAACCCCAAATTTCCACCAGAAAACAACTTCAGCAAAGTAGCTGGGTATAAGATTAACTCAAACAAATAAGTAGCCTTCCTCTTCTCAAAGGATAAATAGGTTGAGAAAAAGTTACTGAAAGGAAACCATTTACAATAGTAACAAATAATATAAAATACTTGGTGTGAATCTATCCAAGTAAGTGAAAGTTCTGTATGACAAGACCTTCAAGTCTATTAAGAAAGAATTTGAAGATCTCAGAAGATGGAAAGACTTCCCATGCTCATGGATTGGGAGGATTAATATAGTAAAGATGGCCATTTGCCAAGAGCAGTCTACAGATTCAATGAACTCTACATCAAAATTCTAACTCAATTCTTCATAGAGTTAGAAAGAGAAATTTGCAAATTAATTTGGAATAACAAAAAACAAAAACAAACAAACAAAAAACCCAGGGTATCAAAAACTGTCCTAGGAGAGAGAGACGCAACCGCCTGGTCAGGTGGGCACTCCTGAGGCTGCAGAGCGGAAGAGACCACCAACACTGCTCACCCCTGCCCACATCCCTGGCCCAAGAGGAAACTGTATAAGGCCTCTGGGCTCCCGTGGGGGAGGGCCCAGGAGCGGCAGGACCCCTGCCTGAGACACCACCAGAATCTGAAGGAAACAGACCGGATAAACAGTTCTCTCCACCCAAATCCCGTGGGAGGGAGAGCTGAACCTTCAGAGAGGCAGACAAGCCTGGGAAACCAGAAGAGACTGCTCTCTGCACACACATCTCGGACTCCAGAGGAAAAAGCCAAAGACCATCTGGAACCCTGGTGCACTGAAGCTACCGGAAGGGGCGGCACAGGTCTTCCTGGTTGCTGCCGCTGCAGAGAGCCCGTGGGCAGCACCCCACGAGCGAACTTGAGCCCTGGGACCACAGGTAAGACCAACTTTTCTGCTGCAAGAAAGCTGCCTGGTGAACTCAAGACACAGGCCCACAGGAACAGCTGAAGACCTGTAGAGAGGAAAAACTACATGCCGGAAAGCAGAACACTCTGTCCCCATAACTGACTGAAAGAGAGGAAAACAGGTCTACAGCACTCCTGACACACAGGCTTATAGGACAGTCTAGCCACTGTCAGAAATAGCAGAACAAAGTAACACTAGAGATAATCTGATGGCGAGAGGCAAGCGCAGGAACCCAAGCAACAGAAACCAAGACTACATGGCACCATCGGAGCCCAATTCTCCCATCAAAACAAACATGGAATATCCAAACACACCAGAAAAGCAAGATCTGGTTTCAAAATCATTTTTGATCATGATGCTGGAGGACTTCAAGAAAGACGTGAAGAACTCCCTTAGAGAACAAGTAGAAGCCTACAGAGAGGAATCGCAAAAATGCCTGAAAGAATCGCAAAAATCCCTGAAAGAATTCCAGGAAAACATAAATAAACAAGTAGAAGCCCATAGAGAGGAGACACAAAAATCCCTGAAAGAATTCCAGGAAAACATAAATAAACAAGTAGAAGCCCATAGAGAGGAGACACAAAAATCCCTGAAAGAATTCCAGGAAAACACAATCAAACAGTTGAAGGAATTAAAAATGGAAATAGAAGCAATCAAGAAAGAACACATGGAAACAACCCTGGATATAGAAAACCAAAAGAAGAGACAAGGAGCTGTAGATACAAGCTTCACCAACAGAATACAAGAGATGGAAGAGAGAATCTTAGGAGCAGAAGATTCCATAGAAATAATTGACTCAACTGTCAAAGATAATGTAAAGCGCAAAAAGCTACTGGTCCAAAACATACAGGAAATCCAGGACTCAATGAGAAGATCAAACCTAAGGATAATAGGTATAGAAGAGAGTGAAGACTCCCAGCTCAAAGGACCAGTAAATATCTTCAACAAAATCATAGAAGAAAACTTCCCTAACCTAAAAAAAGAGATACCCATAGACATACAAGAAGCCTACAGAACTCCAAATAGATTGGACCAGAAAAGAAACACCTCCCGTCACATAATTGTCAAAACACCAAACACACAAAATAAAGAAAGAATATTAAAAGCAGTAAGGGAAAAACGTCAAGTAACATATAAAGGGATACCTATTAGAATCACACCAGACTTCTCGCCAGAAACTATGAAGGCCAGAAGATCCTGGACTGATGTCATACAGACCCTAAGAGAACACAAATGCCAGCCCAGGTTACTGTATCCAGCAAAACTCTCAATTAACATTGATGGAGAAACCAAAATATTCCATGACAAAACCAAATTTACACAATATCTTTCTACAAATCCAGCACTACACAGGATAATAAATGGTAAAGCCCAACATAAGGAGGCAAGCTATACCCTAGAAGAAGCAAGAAACTAATCGTCTTGGCAACAAAACAAAGAGAATGAAAGCACACAAACATAACCTCACATCCAAATATGAATATAACGGGAAGCAATAATCACTATTCCTTAATATCTCTCAATATCAATGGCCTCAACTCCCCAATAAAAAGAAATAGATTAACAAACTGGATACGCAATGAGGACCCTGCATTCTGCTGCCTACAGGAAACACACCTCAGAGACAAAGACAGACACTACCTCAGAGTGAAAGGCTGGAAAACAACTGTCCAAGCAAATGGTCAGAAGAAGCAAGCTGGAGTAGCCATTCTAATATCAAATAAAATCAATTTCCAACTAAAAGTCATCAAAAAAGATAAGGAAGGACACTTCATATTCATCAAAGGAAAAATCCACCAAGTTGAACTCTCAATCCTAAATATCTATGCCCCAAATACAAGGGCACCTACATACGTAAAAGAAACCTTACTAAAGCTCAAAACACACATTGCACCTCACACAATAATAGTGGGAGATTTCAACACCCCACTCTCATCAATGGACAGATCATGGAAACAGAAATTAAACAGTGATGTCGACAGACTAAGAGAAGTCATGAGCCAAATGGACTTAACGGATATTTATAGAACATTCTATCCTAAAGCAAAAGGATATACCTTATCTCAGCTCCTCATGGTACTTTCTCCAAAATTGACCATATAATTGGTCAAAAAACGGGCCTCAACAGGTACAGAAAGATAGAAATAATCCCATGCGTGCTATCAGACCACCACGGCCTAAAACTGGTCTTCAATAACAATAAGGGAAGAATGCCCACATATACGTGGAAATTGAACAATGCTCTACTCAATGATAACCTGGTCAAGGAAGAAATAAAGAAAGAAATTAAAAACTTTTTAGAATTTAATGAAAATGAAGATACAACATACCCAAACTTATGGGACACAATGAAAGCTGTGCTAAGAGGAAAACTCATAGCGCTGAGTGCCTGCAGAAAGAAACAGGAAAGAGCATATGTCAGCAGCTTGACAGCACACCTAAAAGCTCTAGAACAAAAAGAAGCAAATACACCCAGGAGGAGTAGAAGGCAGGAAATAATCAAACTCAGAGCTGAAATCAACCAAGTAGAAACAAAAAGGACTATAGAAAGAATCAACAGAACCAAAAGTTGGTTCTTTGAGAAAATCAACAAGATAGATAAACCCTTAGCCAGACTAACGAGAGGACACAGAGAGTGCGTCCAAATTAACAAAATCAGAAATGAAAAGGGAGACATAACAACAGATTCAGAAGAAATTCAAAAAATCGTCAGATCTTACTATAAAAACCTATATTCAACAAAACTTGAAAATCTGCAGGAAATGGACAATTTCCTAGACAGATACCAGGTATCGAAGTTAAATCAGGAACAGATAAACCAGTTAAACAACCCCATAACTCCTAAGGAAATAGAAGCAGTCATTAAAGGTCTCCCAACCAAAAAGAGCCCAGGTCCAGACGGGTTTAGTGCAGAATTCTATCAAACCTTCATAGAAGACCTCATACCAATATTATCCAATCTATTCCACAAAATTGAAACAGATGGAGCACTACCGAATTCCTTCTACGAAGCCACAATTACTCTTATACCTAAACCACACAAAGACACAACAAAGAAAGAGAACTTCAGACCAATTTCCCTTATGAATATCGACGCAAAAATACTCAATAAAATTCTGGCAAACCGAATCCAAGAGCACATCAAAACAATCATCCACCATGATCAAGTAGGCTTCATCCCAGGCATGCAGGGATGGTTTAATATACGGAAAACCATCCACGTGATTCATTATATAAACAAACTGAAAGAATAGAACCACATGATCATTTCATTAGATGCTGAGAAAGCATTTGACAAAATTCAACACCCCTTCATGATAAAAGTCCTGGAAAGAATAGGAATTCAAGGCCCATATCTAAACATAGTAAAAGCCATATACAGCAAACCAGTTGCTAACATTAAAGTAAATGGAGAGAAACTTGAAGCAATCCCACTAAAATCAGGGACTAGACATGGCTGCCCACTCTCTCCCTACTTATTCAATATAGTTCTTGAAGTTCTAGCCAGAGCAATCAGACAACAAAAGGAGATCAAGGGGATACAGATCGGAAAAGAAGAAGTCAAAATATCACTATTTGCAGATGACTTGATAGTATATTTAAGTGATCCCAAAAGTTCCACCAGAGAACTACTAAAGCTGATAAACAACTTCAGCAAAGTGGCTGGGTATAAAATTAACTCAAATAAATCAGTTGCCTTCCTCTGTACAAAAGAGAAACAAGCCGGGAAAGAAATTAGGGAAACGACACCCTTCATAATAGACCCAAATAATATAAAGTACCTCGGAGTGACTTTAACCAAGCAAGTAAAAGATCTGTGCAATAAGAACTTCAAGACACTGAGGAAAGAAATTGAAGAAGACCTCAGAAGATGGAAAGATCTCCCATGCTCATGGATTGACAGGATTAATATAGTAAAAATGGCCATTTTACCAAAAGCAATCTACAGATTCAATGCAATCCCCATCAAATTACCAATCCAATTCTTCAAAGAGTTAGACAGAACAATTTGCAAATTCATCTGGAATAACAAAAACCCCAGGATAGCTAAAGCTATCCTCAACAATAAAAGGACTTCAGGGGGAATCACTATCCCTGAACTCAAGCAGTATTACAGAGCAATAGTGATAAAAACTGCATGGTATTGGTACAGAGATACACAGATAGACCAATGGAATAGAATTGAAGACCCAGAAATGAACCCACACACCTATGGTCACTTGATTTTTGACAAAGGAGCCAAAACCATCCAATGGAAAAATGATAGCATTTTCAGCAAATGGTGCTGGTTCAACTGGAGGTCAACATGTAGAAGAATGCAGATCGATCCATGCTTTTCACCCTGTACAAAGCTTAAGTCCAAGTGGATCAAGGACCTCCACATCAAACCAGACACACTCAAACTAATAGAAGAAAAACTAGGGAAGCATCTGGAACACATGAGCACTGGAAGAAATTTCCTGAACAAAACACCAATGGCTTATGCTCTAAGATCAAGAATCGACAAATGGGATCTCATAAAACTGCAAAGCTTCTGCAAGGCAAAGGACACGGTGGTTAGGACAAAACGGCAACCAACAGATTGGGAAAAGATCTTTACCAATCCTACAACAGATAGAGGCCTTATATCCAAAATATACAAAGAACTCAAGAAGTTAGACCGCAGGGAAACAAATAACCCTATTAAAAAATGGGGCTCAGAGCTAAACAAAGAATTCACAGCTGAGGAATGCCAAATGGCTGAGAAACACCTAAAGAAATGTTGAACATCTTTAGTCATAAGGGAAATGCAAATCAAAACAACCCTGAGATTTCACCTCACACCAGTGAGAATGGCTAAGATCAAAGACTCAGGTGACAGCAGATGCTGGCGAGGATGTGGAGAAAGAGGAACACTCCTCCATTGTTGGTGGGATTGCAGACTGGTAAAACCATTCTGGAAATCAGTCTGGCGGTTCCTCAGAAAATTGGACATTGAACTGCCTGAGGATCCAGCTATACCTCTCTTGGGCATATACCCAAAAGATGCCTCAACATATAAAAGAGACACGTGCTCCACTATGTTCATCGCAGCCTTATTTATAATAGCCAGAAAATGGAAAGAACCCAGATGCCCTTCAACAGAGGAATGGATACAGAAAATGTGGTACATCTACGCAATGGAATATTACTCAGCTATCAAAAACAACAAGTTTATGAAATTCGTAGGCAAATGGTTGGAACTGGAAAATATCATCCTGAGTGAGCTAACCCAATCACAGAAAGACATACATGGTATGCACTCATTGATAAGTGGCTTTTAGCCCAAATGCTTGAATTACCCTAGATCCCTAGAACAAACGAAACTCAAGACGGATGATCAAAATGTGAATGCTTCACTCCTTCTTTAAATGAGGAAAAAGAATACCCTTGGCAGGGAAGGGAGAGGCAAAGATTAAAACAGAGACTGAAGGAACACCCATTCGGAGCCTGCCCCACATGTGGCCCATACATATACAGCCACCCAATTAGACAAGATGGATGAAGCAAAGAAGTGCAGACCGACAGGAGCCGGATGTAGATCGCTCCTGAGAGACACAGCCAGAATACAGCAAATACAGAGGCGAATGCCAGCAGCAAACCACTGAACTGAGAATAAGTCCCCCGTTGAAGGAATCAGAGAAAGAACTGGAAGAGCTTGAAGGGGCTCGAGACCCCAAAAGTACAACAATGTCAAGCAACCAGAGCTTCCAGGGACTAAGCCACTACCTAAATACTATACATGGACTGACCCTGGACTCTGACCCCATAGGTAGCAATGAATATCCTAGTAAGAGCACCAGTGGAAGGGGAAGCCCTGGGTCCTGCTAAGACTGAACCCCCAGTGAACTAGACTATGGGGGGAGGGCAACAATGGGGGGAGGGTTGGGAGGGGAACACCCATAAGGAAGGGGAGGGGGAAGGGGTATATTTGCCCGGAAACCGTGGAAGGGAATAACACTTGAAATGTTTATAAGAAATACTCAAGTTAATAAAAACAAAACAAAAAAAAAAAACTGTCCTAAACAATAAAAGAACTTCTCTGAGAATCCGTGACTCAAGCAGTATTACAGAGCAATAGTGATTAAAAACTAATATGATATTGGTAGAGACAGCCATGTAGATGAATGGAATAAAATAAAGACCCATAAATGAACCCACACACCTATGGTCTCTTGATCTTTTACAAAGAAGCTAAAACCATCCAGTGGAAATAAGATAGCATTTTCAACAATTGGTGCTGGTTCAACTGGCAGTCAGCATGTATACAAATGCAATCAATTCACTCTTAACACCCTGTACAAAGTTCAAGTCCAAGTGGATCAAGAGCCTCCACATAAAACCAGATACATTCAAACTGATAGAAGAAAAGGTGAGTTAGACCCTCGAACACATGCGCACTGGGGAAAAGATCCTGAAGAGGACACCAATGGCTTATGATCTAAGATCAAGAATCAACAATGGAACCTCATTCAATTGCAAAGCTACTGCAAGGCAAAGGCCACTGTCATTAGGAATAAAGGGCAAACAACAGAATGGGAAAAGGTCTTTAGCAAACCTATATCCAGAAAGAGGGCTAATATCTAAAGTATATAAAGAAATCAAGTAGTTAGACTCCAGAGAATCAAATATCCCTATTAAAAAAATGGGTGCAAAGCTAAACAAAGAAATATTGAAAGACTGAGAAGTACCTAAAGAAATGTTAAACATCCTTAGGTGTTAGGGAAATGCAATCAAAACAAACCTGAGATTCCAACTGACACCAGTCAAAATGGCTAAGATCAAGAACTCAGTTGGTAATAGTTGCTGGTGAGGCTGTAGAGAAAGAGGAATGTTCTTTATTGTTCGTGGGATTCCAAACTGGTATAACAACTCTGGAAATCAGTCTGGAGGATCCTCTGAAAATTGGAGATAGCACTATCTGAGGACCCAGCTATACCACTCCTGGGCATATTCACAAAGATGCTCCAAAATATAACAAGGACACATGCTACACTGTGTTCAAAGCAATCTTACTTATAATAGACAGAAGCTAGAAGAATCCAGATGCCCTTCAGCACAGGAATGGATACAGAAAATGTAGTATATCTACACAATGAAGTACTATTCAGCTATCAAAAACAAGGACTTCATGAAATTCATGGGCAAATGGATTGAACATGAAAATATCATCCTGAGTGAGGTAACCCAATGACAGAAGAGTACACATGGTGTGCACTCACTGATAAGTGGATATTAGCCTCAGTGCTCAAATTACCCAAGATACAATCCAGACCACATGAAGCTCAAGAAGGATGACCAAAGTGCAAATGCTTCACTCCTTCTTAAAAGGGGAATAAAAATATTCATAGGAGAAGATATGAAAGCAAAATTTGGAGCAGAGACTGAAGTAATGGCCATTCAGAGCCTGCCTCTCTTGTGGATCTGGCCTATAAACATACAGCCCCTAAACCCAGACTATATTGCTGATGCCAAGAAGCGCATGCTGACAGGAGCCTGATATATCTGGCTCCTGAGAAACTCTGCCAGAGCATGACAAACACAAAGGCAAATACAAATACAGCAGCCAAGCATTGAACTGAGGATGGGGTCTCCATCGGAGAAGTTAGAGAAAGGATTGAAGAAGCTGAAGGGCTTTGCAACCCCATAAGAACAATACCAACCAACTGGAGCTCCCAGGGACTAAAACCACCATCCGAAGTTTATACATGGACAGACACAGGGCTCTAACTCCATATGTAGCCTTGTTGGTACTGCCAAAGTTAGAACCACCAATGTAGGGGAATGTCAGAGCTGGTAGGTGGGAAGGTGTGGGTCGTTGGAGTGGTAACACCGTCATAAATGAAGGGGAGGAGTGATAGTATAAGTGTTTTATGGATGAGAAACCATGAAAGGGGATAACATTTGAAAAGTAAATAAAAATATCTAATAAAATACCACAGAGTATAGAAACAGTAAATATGTAGTCACCAAACCCAGACACTATTGAGGATGCCAAGAAAGGAGCCAGATGTAGTTGTTTCCTGAGAGCCTCTGCCAGAGCCTGACAAATACAGAGGTGGGTGCTCACAGCCAATCATTGGACTGAGGACAGTTTCCCTAATGGAGAAGTTAGAGAAAGGACTGAAATATCTGAGTGGATTTGCAACCCCACAGGAAGTACAACAATATCAATCAACCAGACACTCCATAGTTCTCAGGAACCAAACCAGTAACCAAACTGTACACATGGAGCTACTCCATTTGCATATGTAGCAGAGGATGGCCATGTCAGGCATCAAGAGGAGGAGGGGCCCTTGGTCCTGTGAAGACTCCATGACCTACTATAAGAGAATTCCAGGGCAAGGAGGTGGGAGGGAGTCATTGGGTGGGATTGAGAGCACCCTCATAGAGGGAGATTTTGGAGGTAGGGTGGAATATGAATTTTCTGTAGGTGAAACTGGGAGGAGAGGATAAAATTTGAAATGTAGATAAAGAAAATATCCAATAAGAAATAAAGATTCCTATTGATGAATTGATTAATCAATTGGTCAATTTGTGTGTGGAATATGTAGAAATAGGACACAGGCAGAGGGCATATCAGAATGTTGACTTTTTTCTATCACTTTGCTTCGCCAGTGAGATCTTAGAGTTGTTCTCTAACCCCCAGTGCTGGAGAAACAGTCAGAAAGCCTTGACTGTCCTTCGTATATGAGTGATGGTGATTTGATCTTAGGTCCCCATGCTTTCAAAGTCACCTGCAGAGCCCATCTCAATTTGAAAACCTCAGTTATGATAGGTTAGGTTCAGATCTTGCTTCTGAGTTCTCTAGGTTGCTTTCACTGTTCAGGATTGTGTTTAGGATGAGGCTCAGTAGTTTTGTCTGTATAATCCCCATACCATTATTATTTTCCAAATATTTGCAGCCTTCCTCATTGTGTTCTGAAAATACCTGTTTCATTCTGTGTCGCCATCAACTCTGTATTGTGATTATATTTGTGACCTTGATTTTATCACTCAATCTTCATGTCTCAGCTCATCTTTTGATAAAGTAGAAAGAATGCATTACAAACATGCATATTCATTGTTATTTGTGAAATACTCATGCAGTTGTATAAAGTGTAATACTGGAGAGGGGCTCAAACAAAAATATAGCACTAGAAACTCTAAAAAGAGAAAGAAAGAAATAAAGATAGAAAGAAAGAATGAAAGAAAGAAAGAAAGAGAGGAAGAAAGAATGAAAGAAAGCAAGAAAGGAAGGAAGAAATAAACAGTAAATACGGCTTCTGTTCTAGCAGGATTGTCTAGACATGTCTGTTGTAGTATCAATTCCTCTACAATGTTTCTTATTAGCACAGATTATCTAAAAGAATTAATAATAAATTTAAATGAACTAATATTTTTAGCACTTATGAAGTAGTTTGATAAATTATTTTGTTAATATAACATAAATTGGAGGATATTTGAAAGTCAGTGGCATGTGGCCATGAGCCACCTCATCTTGCACAAAGAACTAATGTAGTATCCAGCTCCACTATATGGAAAACAACTGTGGGAGAGGGAAGGAACTCATCAAATGAGTGGTTAGAACGTTGCTTTCCGGGATGAAGGCACAGAAAAACTGAAGTAAGTATCTTGACCACTCTGTATCATCATTTGTAGGTGGGGATTTGAGAATATCAGCTAACCCCATTTACATGGTTATGGGTGATCATACATATATCAGATAGAGTCTACCTAGCACATTTGCTTAGGAGAAACCCCATCTATCCTCCTACTTCCATCCCCAGAACTCATGTGCAGTATGTACGTACAACCTAAACCAGTGAATTTTTTCTGAATTCACAGTGGTTGTGTTGTCAAAGGTCAGACAGTCCTTCTTATCTTGTATTTGAGTACACAGAAATCCCAGGATACAACACAGAGGTTGCAGCATCACTATTCAACTTAGACAGAAGAACAATCAGAACAACACTCAAAGCTCTCAAGTGCCCCATGGTACAAGAGAGAAGTTTTCAAAAGAGGAACTTAAATCATGTTACATAAGAGTAAGAATCATGAATGTGGTGTCTCATTTTTCAATAGCCTCTTGTTTAGATTCAGCATTCAGCAAATCATTCGCTGTGTATATTCTTTAAGTATGACACTGAAAATTGTCAATTTGTGTAGTAATATAAATCTAATTTCCCATAAGAATGACTTTTCCAAAGAAAAGCTGTTTTCATGTTGGAAGTAGCCGAAGGGAATAATGTATGAATGAAACATCATGGAATAGATTGACATTTCTGGGGTAATTAATTGCTAATCATGTGACATCATCCAGAAATCCTGAGTTCAAATTCTAGCTCTACACATTGGAATTAATGTTGGTTTTGCTTCTAGTTCATTTAATCTGTCTGTGGAAGTGTGACAAGTGCATTAACCTGATATGTTTGGCCATATGATATAGAGCCATGGAGTGCTTCTTACAATGTCTGGGACATGGTGAGTGTTCATGGCATTTAAAGGCAATTTCTGAATTGATTTCCTGAGTCATAGAGCCCTCTTCTGGTGTTGGATGATCTGCATAGTGTCATGCAGAGCTGACAGATACATATGTAGAGATGTATAAGGTATATATGTGTAGGATAATGTCATTATGCAGGCGAAGGCAGGTACAAGATAGAATGAGGCCTGTCACTGAATGAGAAGGAAGGATGGGTGGGAAAAAATTTTAGAGAGAGGAGGAGACTGGAACAAGGAAGAGATCAGCAATGGAGAGAACATGGAGGTGAATGTTAAGATTCTTCTCTATACATCTACAAGTTGTTATGAATATTCTTAAGGGATGGATGTGTTTAGGACTTTGTATGCCTATGTGGGCAATTAGAGCTTACCAATTGTATCAGAAGGAAAAAAAGAGATTGTTGGTAGGCTCTGAGAAAAGCCATTGGCAGTGTGATATTGGTTAGAGCAAAGCAGGTGAGAGTCTTCAATGACTGTGATGAGAATATCTACTTGCTATCTTGGGACACTGCAGTGCCAGACCAAATGTGGGGAAAAAAACAGGAGGCTAGCACCAAGTTGAATTACGTGATGGTCCAAATGCAAGGACCTTAAAAAAGAAACACACAAGCAGGCTCAAGAATGGCAACCTTAAACAATGAAACACACAAGCAGGTTCAAGAATGGGAATCTTAAACAAAGGAATGCATAAACAGGCTGTAGGTCCCCTGCTGTGATAAGTAGTGGC
This sequence comes from Rattus norvegicus, assembly GCF_036323735.1. Lineage (NCBI taxonomy): Eukaryota > Metazoa > Chordata > Mammalia > Rodentia > Muridae > Rattus > Rattus norvegicus. Next base: position 86,824,928 of record NC_086020.1, read on the forward strand.
AGCTCAGAGAGTTAGAAATTAAAAGCTGCTTTTTTAGAAAGTTGTTTAGAAAATCTTCAGGATACTTATATTCTTTCTGGAGTGGGCTCCATGGGAATTTTGACTTAAAATCCTAGTGAGATAAGGTGCTTCCTATTGACAGGTATTATTAGAAGGTGATTAAATTTGTGTTTAGAAGAAGAGAGTACAGAGATTGCTCAAATCATATGGGAATTTTCACACATGGTTTGGAACTTAGGGAAATTAATCACTGACTCCAAATAGAGAGTTGTGATAAAAGTCTGTATCACCAGGCAGAGTGGATGCATACATGTATTGTAGAAGTTACTAATACATAAAACTCTGAGGCTCCAGGTAGAGAACTAAACAGATCGACATATTTTGGGTATTAAGGATAAATAAAAATATGAGGCTCTAGGTAGAAAGCTTGTCAGATTGTTATATTATGGGCTAGATTCAAGAGAATCAAACAAAAAGATAACTCTATTCTAAACTTTTGTTATTAGAATTATATTTTGCAGAATATAACTACTTGGATTCCTGATCACAAGGACTTTCAACTGTGTCCAGTCAAGACAGGCACAACAGGCTACAACATTTGCTACATTTTCCCTAGCCACTAACCTTCAAGGATATCTCAACACCCACATACAACCTGAAGAAGTTATTGACAAGTTATCACCCCAATACCCTGGACTTTTTGGGGGCTGAAAGTGTTTAGTCTAAGGTTATTTTTTATGAAGAATTTAGAATTGGTCATAATTTAACAGGGAGAAATCAACTAGATAGATATGTACAGCCGTAATCTCATTTGACAAATAAGCTAAAATCATATCTTTACTTTGGTACAGATTTCATCTGTTAAAAAGATTTAAAAGTACAAGGTTTAGAGCCACTCCTTCCATTGATGCCACTACAAACTTCTGAGTTGATTTTACATGTGAGTTAATGGCCAAATAGAAAATTCATGGCTCTGAGTTTGTTATAGTGCTTTCAAGATAATATATTAAGATAGATAACGGACAACAGTCCAGATTACCTTTTATATATAAATGGTTTTCAAAAATTCAGAAATCTACAAAATATGAGATTTAAAGTTATTTATCTTCTGTTGAGACATATCTACTCCTAACAGCTCCCCTTTGGTGGGTTTAATGGAGAAATCGAACATCTCTACCTCCAGGTGAAGCAATACTTTGTGGCTAGGCAGCCACTAGGCAGGAACACCCTATTTCAACTACAGACTAATAAATACTGTCCACAAAGGGACACCTTATGCAGAATACTCGACTGATAATTTTGCTAAGCCAGGATTATCATCCCTTCAAGATTTCTGCATTTCAGTAGTCTATCCAGTTGATTTTGGGTCAGAAGGCTGAAGACTTGTGCTCACATGTTGTTAAGAGAGGACTGTGCTAGTAGAGATTTGTCTCTACAACCTCTCAGTTCTAGAAGCAGTATTAGCCTTCTTATATTTTTAGATAATTGGTCATTCTCAGATTTCTTATGGGGTTGAAGACTGATTATAGTCTTATAGCCTATCAGGGTGTTTAACTTTGTAAATACATATTTTATTAGATAGTTATCAAATAGAATCCAAACTAGCCAGAATATAACATAGGTTTTAAGCCTTTCTTAAGATGGAATGGATAACTAAATGTTGTGTTTAACTGATAAAATGTTGGTCTGGATATTAGGTTTATTTTTTCCTTTTAATTACAAAATGATAATAGTTGATAGTTGTGCTCGGTTTATATATGAGAGAAAAGTTTTTTTTTTTTATTTAGATAGAAAAGGTGAGATGCAAGATGATGTTATTACGCAGGTGAAGGGAGGTACAAGATAGAATGAGGCCTATCCTTGGATGAGAAGGAAGGATGAGTGGGAGAAAAATTTTAGAGACAGGAGTAGACTGGAGCAAGGAAGAGAAAAGCAGCGGAGAAAATATGGAGGTGAATGTTAAGATTCCTCTCTACACATCTACAAGTTGTTATGAATATTCTTAAGGGATAGATGTGCAAGAGCTTTGTATTTATAGGTGGGCAATTACATATTATCAATTGGATCAGAGGTTATTGTGTTGGGTGTTCTTTCTTGTAGTGACTTGATTGAATTTAAGAGAGTTTGAGGTGGCTGGAGACATGGGTCCACCATGAAATTGAGATGTGTGTTTTTGGCAATAGTGGCAACCTGCCTTGGAAATGAGATGGTTAGAGAGATTTTTGCCAGGCTCACAGAGAAGCCATTGGCAGTGTATTATGGGATAGAGCAAGTAGGTGAGAGGCTTTGCTGACTGAGATGAAGATAATTACCAGATATCTCAGGGCACTGTGGTGCCAGATCTAGTGCAGGGAAAAAAGACAGATGATTTTATAATTTTAGAGCAGCACATTTATGAGGTACAGATGATGAAACTGGGTCTAGTTGTCAATATGAACATGGATATGACCTTAATTCTAGCATGCAAAATTAGCTTTTTGTTGATTTGCAAAACATCTGGGACTAGCAGTTTGAAGGAATACATATTTTCTATGGCTTATTGTTTCAGAAGAGTCAAAATTCAGAGAATTTACTGTTACAACAGTTTGATATGGGAAAATATTACTCATTTTTACTTTATGTTCTTGGCACCCAATCATCTCTCATAGTAGTTCTATGAGCTAGGAAGAAAGACTTTAATTTGGGGGTATATTCCAGTGGCAAATTACAAGTATCATACTAGGTAACTTGCCAGAACTGAAGTAAATTCCTCAGATAAATCAATCAATACAACCAGAAGTTGGACTAAATACAAGTTTATAAATTTCAATCCAACACAATAGCAGAAGTCATCTGGGACAGGACACTTATGGTTTCTACCTGTGCCTGGAACTGTGTTTCTCCCACAGCTCTCTGTACCCAAATCCTGTGGGGGATTTGTTAAAGATCTTTACCAATCCTATACCTGATAGAGGGCTAGCATTCAATATACACAAAGAACTCAAGAAGTTAGACTTCAGAGAGCCAAATAACCCTATTCAAAATGGGGTACAGAGCTAAACAAAGAATTCTTAGCTGAGGAACATGGAATGGCTGAGAAGTACCTAAAGAAAATTTTCAACATCCTTAGTCATCTGGGAAATAAAAATCAAAACACCAAACACCAGTCAGAATGGCTAAGATAAAAAACTCAGGTGACAACAGATGCTGGTTATAAACTTGTACAACCTTTCTGGAAATTAGTTTGCAGAAAATTGGACATCGAAGTACCTGAGGACCCAGCTATACCACTCCTGAACATATACCCAAATGATGTTCCAATATACAACAAAGACACATGCTCCACTATGTTCATAGCAGCCTTATTTGTTATAGCCAGAAGCTGGAAAGAACCCAGATGCCCTTCAACAGAGGAATAGATATAGAAAATTTGGTACATTGCCACAATGGATACCACTCAGCTATCAAAAGCAATGACATTATGAAATTCAAAGGCAAGTGGATAGAACTATAAAATATCACCTTGAGCAAGTTAAACCAATCCAATCCAATGGTATGCACTCATTGATAAGTGGATATTAGCCCAAAAGCTCAAATTACCCAAGACATAATCCACAGACCACATGAAGCTTCAGAACACAGATGACCCAAGTATGAATGCTTCAGTCCTTCTTAAAAGGGGAAACAACAATTTTCACAGGAGGAGATATGGAGACAAATTTTGGAGCAGAGAATGAAAGAATGGCCAGTCAGATTCGACCTCACCTTGGGACCCAGCACATATATTTACAACCTCCAAAACTAGACAATATTGATGAAGCCAAGAAGGGCATGCTGGCAGGAGCCTGATATAGTTGTCTCCTGAGAGGCTCAACCAGTGTGTCACAAATACAGATTGAGTGGTGGCAGCAAACTATTGTACTGAGAATGGGGCCCCTGTTTGAGGAATTATAGAAAGGATTGAAGAAAGTGAAGGGACTTGCAACCCCTTAAGAACAATAATACCAACCAACCAGAATTCCCAGGGAATGAACCACTACCCAAAGACTACAGATCCATGGACAGACCCATGACTCTAGGTGCATATGTAGCAGAGGATGGACTTGTTGGGCACCAATGGGAGGAGAAACCCTTGTAGCTGCCAAGGGTGGACCAACCAGTTTATGAGAATATCAGGTTGGGGAGGCAGGAAGGGAGGCTGTTGCAGAGGGAGATCACCTATATAGAAGAAGGGGAGGGTGGTGGGATAGAGGTCTTATGAATTGAAAAACAGGGAAGGGAATAGCATTTGAAATGTAGGTAGAAATATCCAATTTTAAAAAAGAAGCAATTTCAATCTGAACCACTGGCACTCCTGTGGCATTTGGTACCTGTAGAAAGACAGATTATCATGACAGTGAAACATCATGAAAGCATAATATTGTTGGAACAAAAATAAAGATAAAGCAAGGACACAATATCCATTAAAGCCATATCCCCCCTTCAATGTAATCATGTGTGTTGATCTTACCTTTATTAAGATAATACTGTATGTATTGAGAATGTTGTATTTATATAGTTAGAAATGTGTTTGTGTGTGTGTGTGTGTGTATGAGAGAGAGACAGAGAGAGACAGAGAGACAGAGAGACAGAAACAGAGACAGAGAGAGAAAGAGAAGGAAAGAGTGGATAAATAATGTATGAATTTTGGAATGGGAGCAGAGAAAGGATGAAATTGATGTAATCGTACATAAATTTTGTTAAAAAATAAAAACTTTACAAAGTTCTAAAATCAATAAAAGACTCATATTTTATTACTCATATTAATAGCAGTGAGGGTTTAATGAGGATATTTTAAAACTTCAGCTTCTGTAACATTAGATGATATAAAACCTAACCAAATTGGACAGTCTGTGTCTGGACCTGAAATGATCAATTTTTCTTCATAAAGAAAGAAGGAAATGAAGATAAACAGCCACTTAGGAATCATGAGCAAGAAGTAATCAGAGTCTGTAAATAATCCTGCTTCTACAGAGAAAGGAAACAAGGTTCCCTGGAAAAGAACAAGAAAGCAAGTGATGTGTGGGTGCCTATGAATTGCTTGTATTCTACATATCAAAGCCATAGTCACAGTACAAAATAGTGCACCTATGATTGGGAGAGAGTTTTTCAATCAGTAAGGGTCTGTTGAGGTCATTTGAATGGATCCTAACCCAATGTGACTGGTTTCCTTTTCATACTTGGACAATATCCAAAAAGACAGGATAAGATAAGATTGTATGAAGACAGATAGAAAAATTCAATTTATATCAGAAGAGGAAGCACAGAAGAAAATAGTTTTGTGAAGACCTTGACCCTGAAGTTCCATACTCCAGAATTGTGAGGAGTTGAATGTCTGTGGTTTTGGCCACTATCCTGTGGCAAGCTTAACAATAGAACACAGACAAATTAGTAGTGCAGCCTCTCTAAGAAACAGCACTCAGTGAGAAGACTGATATGAAATGAGGAAGGAACTAGAGGCCAGAGGACAAAATGAGGAAGCTAACAGACAAAGAATGATGGCTGAGCATTACCAGAAACACTGCACCACAAGCCATGTCACTAACCTGCATACCAGCCCTGATGTAACAGGAGGTTAGCAGATGGTGCTGAGTATGGAGTCATGCAGCCCCAGTCACTACTTTGAAACTGACTCACTGGGTGCAATATACATCAGAGAGAAAATAATTTAAATGCTATTTTGTGGAAAGTGATTTTGTCAGCTGAAACATTAGAAAAATTTAATTATTGACCTTGAAACATTGTCTGAAAGGATGCTTCTGGTTAAATATTGCAATTATGGACCCACTGAGCAGTAATTCTGCCTCTAGAAAATAATGTTCTTATTTTCTCATCAGTGGTATTTCTAGTGTTTTTCTAGAGTACTTGAATCGCATTAGCAGGGGTAGCCAAAGGCATAAAGATGATTGTACACCAGGGAAAAGCTGATCTGTGAATTCTAAGATTAAGGACAGTGGCCAAGAGACAAGGTCAATAGTAATGGGAGCTAAGGAGTTTATTTATCCCAGTGTCTGTGCTGGTAAAACTCAAGTTCTGATCTGCAAGAGAAAAAAGTGCTATGTCTTAATTTACATAAAGGATATGTCTGTGTTTTCATAAATCAGGAATCATACTGCTGATTTTGAAATAAATGCACAATGTTGCTGGCAAATACAAAGGAGGAGATTTAATCCTGTATTTCAACAGGATTTAGACATGACTTAGAAAAGTTATTTTTCTCCTTCTCCCTCTTCTTTTTTTCTCCAATATAGTATGACCTATTATATAGGTCTATATAGTAGACCTGTACTAAATATACCTGGTCTCAATAAATATTGTTTTATTAATTCATCATTTGGAATCCAAGACATTTGGATGTTTTTAAACACCTAAGGTTTAGTCTCCATGCAACGCCCACCTCGTCCAGCAAGGAAGACACAACACCGTTGGATTCTTCTCAACAGCCTTTATTGCAGGAACACCTCATTCTTGATACAGGGGACCCCGAGGAACAAAGGCACCAGCCTTATATACAAAACAGGCTATGGCTATATACTTGTCCTCTAGGGATTGGTGGAGCATGAAATACCTCATTAGCATGAATATCACTCAAGCCTGAAGCTGCTGGAGAAATGCCAGGACATGTGTTTTGTGGGTGTTAACCACAAACGACCACCAGATGTCAGCGCCATCTTTTATCTATATGTACCGCTCCCTACAACTCCTCCTTTTTTGTATTATAAAAAAAGAAGAGCCATTAGGTGGAGGTAGTGGTCTGAGAGAGATCAGACATGTCTCACAGAGTGCCCAGCTCGGCTATGGCGAACCACTCTTGCAGTTAGGACTGCACCCCAATGGCAATAAATGAACTTATGCTGTAACACACCTTTCTGGGCTATACGTGTGTTTTACTGGGGGAGAAACTGGGCAGAGGAGCATTTGACCAGCCCATATGTTCAAACGGGGTGTAGCCACCTACCTGTCTATGACTGGTCTAGATCAGAGTGTCACGTCAATATTGTCATTGCTCCTGTCTTAGGTCGTTCCTCTCAGCAGCTCTGCCTTTCCCGTCACTGGGTTACCCTATTGACTCCAGGCCCCTGTCTTAAGTTGGTCCGAGCCCGAAGAAAGTTGCCCGTCTCTGGATACAATGACTTCACATGACAGTGACAAAATACGATCTAGGGCGAACTCTTAATTTTTCAAAGAGGCCAGCCATATGTTGGGAGAAGCCCCACTTTCTATGGCGACCATAGCCTGGAAAACAATCACTTTGTGTCTGGCATGTCCTCGTTGTAAATGGCAGAAGAGTCATAGACATACTCCGCATCCCAAGAGGACAATGCCCCCCCACCCCCAGGCAAACATGCCAGCCCATTCTTTAAAAAAGGAGAAAGCATTGGTAATCCATGAGGTGAAATCTCCAAACGTGATGGGTTCCAATCTAGTGTTGTTAAGGACAGCAATCTGCATCAGCAATTGTCTCGATAGTTGCTCTGCTTTCATGGACCAGTTTCCTTTCAGATAATTTGAGATTTCTTTGCTCTGTTGAGAATACTGAGAAAAGTTAGCTTGCAAAGGAGTAATGCATAAACCTCTAAGGGAGGAAACACAGGACAGCTGTGTCATATGATATCGTGCTTCAATTTGTTCTTGAATTAAATCCATTCGTTGATTAGCTAATAGAAAGCCAGATGCCAAGTGGGCATTAAATTCTTTGTGTATCTCTAATGCCACTGAGTTTCTTTCCACAATCTGATTGATAGTCTCAGCCATTTGTACTTGATTAGTCATAGCAATCGTGACTGTTGTTGCTGCAGTGGCTGATAGTACAATGGCTGAAATTATAGCTCCCATAATACCAAAATCCTTTTTGGTTCTTAGTAAATGAAGTATGGGAAAATTATCTGGGTTGGCCTCTACTGGGATTGGCACAAAGGAGGGAATCTTGACCATCACTGTGGTATCATTGGTGCCATCCCAGCATTCAGCTAAATAGCAGACTACATCAGAGTTGTTACAATTTAAAGCATCATGGCTTACATTAGTGCTTATCAGAAAGAAGAAAGGTGGTCTAACACATTACTGAAGCTCCAATGGCAGTATCATTTGCTAAAAGGCCATTAATCTTTACATTTACTAGACTGGTTTTGTTATTTGTTCTAGTGGCTGAAATATTATACAATGTAAAATCTTCACCTAATAATCGGGCAAAAGGAATTAGAGATGTGTATGCTCCCTGCTCATTTGATAATATCCATTGATACCAAGGCCAAAAATTACGCTTGCCAGTCTTATTTTTCTCCCGATCATACTGTACATTGCCAAGAGGAGGGGAAATCAAATCCCGGTTGGAATTGTTTTGCTCTATGGAATGGACTCTGACATGGGGTAAAATTAGGTGGAAACGCTTGATATAGGGGGCAAGTAGGTAGGACTCTACGATAGGTAGAGTTATCCAGTGTGTGATTGCCTTGCCCCAGGCATGATGGAAAACTACAATTATGCATCATAATAAAAGTTGTAATGTTCAACTAAGCAGAATTATTGATTGATGTGTCTCCACTGCCTGAAGAGGCTCCTTGGGTAACTTGACTCAAAGCAGCCAGGATGGTCCCAGTGCACATAGCACTATTGCTCATAGGATCCAACCAATTAGCCAATGTTGTCCTTCGCAGCCATATACAAGGCTGGGAGGAATTTTTAAGAGTAAAACATAATGTATGTAATAAAGAAAGATTAGTGGCAGTGTAACGTTGGGGCAATTCTCCATTAGGCCCTATACAGGGAACATCACACAAACAGGAGGTGGAGAAAAAGGTTGGCAAAATAGTAGAATTGCTATGAACAGGCATAAGTACTGGCCAGGATCTGGCAATAGCCCACAGAGTGAGTGAATCAACCTGGATTACCATTCCCAGCAATAACAGAGTGCGTAGTTCCATTGTCAGGAGTAGCAGGAGGCAGTTTGTGAGTCAAATGCTCAGGCACCCAAATTGGATTTTCTTGATACTGTGGAAAAACACAAACAGCTCCCCTAGATCTCAAAATCACGGGATCTGGGCCATGCCATTCATCAGTTAAGACATCCTTCCACTTTACTTCTGCATTAGTCATAGGTGTTCAAAGTAAAAAGTGCTAATGACAACTGTTTTCTTGGTGTTTTGCCATAGGCAATTCCCCCTTTTTGTTTTTGTATAAGCTCTTTTAAGGTATGATGTATTCTTTCTACAATTCTTTGACCCTGGGGATTATACGGTAATCCAGTAGTATGCTCGACCTGCATTGTCTGGCAAAATGCCTGAAAGGACTTTGTTGTGTAGGCAGGCCCATTGTCTGTCTTGAGACTATCAGGCTTTCCCCAGGCCTCTAAGCAATGACTAATGGCATTACAAGCCTTTTCACCAGTCATCAGAGTGGCATGTATAATACCGGAACAGGTATCAACAGAAACATGAGCATATTTTAAATTTCCAAATTGAGATATGTGTGTGACATCCATCTGCCAAATTTTTAGCGGAATCAGATCACGAGCGTTAATTCCCACCTGAGGAAGGTGGTGAAATTGAACACAATTCTGGCAACATAATACCATATCACGAGCTGCAGCTCTAGAGATTTTAAATTTTTGTTGAAGAGTGAAAGCAGGAACATGAAACTTTTCATGAAATTGTCTAGCGAGATTAACTGGAGCTGCATGAAAAATAAACTCTACAAGTACTAGCATCCACCAGGGTGTTATTACTGGTCATGGGACAAGGCAAATTAGTATGGGCTCGAATATGTTGTATGAAAAATTTATTTTTTCTGGCCCAAATCAATTTTTGTAATTCTAAAAGAATTTGACATATAGTACTAGTCAACCTAATTGGCCCTGCAATTTCAAGTGAGCGCACAGCATTAACTACATAAGCAGAATCAGAAATTAAATTAAAAGAATCATGGAATCTTTTAAAAACTTCCAATACAATTTTACATTCTGTAATTTGGGGGGTGCCTGGACTGTATTGAATTAATACTGGTTTTTGAGATTCAACCATATAGGCACCTACATCTGTTTTGGAGCCATCTGTATAAATATTTAACGCTCCAGACAAAGGCTCTGAGGCAGTGACCTTAGGAAAAATCACTGGATGTTCAGTAAAAAATTGTAACAAAGGATCCTTAGGATAATGATTGTCAAACTCTCCATCAAAACTACAGCGTAATATGGCCCAATCATCTATCAGGACACACAATGTTTCCATCTGAGCTGTAGTGTAAGGTATAGTAATTTTCTTGGGTACAATACCAAAATGCTGAATGCAAGATTTTACACCTAACATAGCAAGCCTAGCAACGGCAGAAGGATAATATTCAAGGGTCTTATTAGGAGAAATATGGGGATAAATCCAAAGAAGCGGTCCTTGTTGCCATAGCACTCCTGTAGGCTGACGAAAGGTTCTCAGTATACACAAAAGGAGATCTTCCTTTTCCTTGTACCTTCTTAGCATTGCCTTTTCCAGTCTTTCTTCTACTTTCCTTAAGGATAATCATGCTTCCTTGGTTAAAGCATGGGGTGAAGTAAGCTGAGAATCCCCTTTCAGGATCTCATAGAGTGGTTGTAACTCTACATTGGACATTTTAATATAGGGTCGAATCCAATTTATGCTTCCTAGTAATTTTTGAAAGTCATTTAATGTTTTTAAATGATTTTTTCGTCAAGTGGCTGACAAAAGAATTGTAACCAGTTCACCTGGGACTTTCAGGACCTCAGTAGCAGCCCTTTATCAAAACTGTCTCAGTGGGCTAAAGGCCCATGGAAAAGAAAAGATTAATCTTGACCTTGGCCACAGCCTCTAATTGGAGTAAGCTGAAGAGATGGTGCCAAGACTTTCTCCTCTTATCATCTTAGAATAAAGCCTGTTCTGTCTGGCAAAACAAAGTTATTCACAGTCTGCTGCAGACTTTTTCTGAAACTACTTCAGGGGCTCCCCGTCCCCAAACCTGGGGCATTTTGACCATAGGGGCAGGAACTGGCTGCTGAGGGGATAGGATCAAAAGCACTCTCCATGTAACTTAATGTTGGAGATCAACTCCTCTCTTGGAATAAGGCCAAGAGATAAGGTAGGCGTCCTTAAAGAACTTCTCTTAATGAGTGCTCTCCTTCTATGAGCAAATGTAAAAGGTCAGGCCACTAAAGGCAGCAACTGGAATTTTTTTTGACCCTGTTCTTTGAGGGATGGATAAATTCCTTTCTAGTTCCTGTTTTCCTTAGAGTCCTCCCCCACCTCACTCTCAGCCTTTTCAGATCATTCCTCCTGTAGCATTTCTAACACAGCCTGTCCCTTTTTTATAGCCCGTTGACAGCATTTCTCATCTTCTAGGCAGCTACGCACTAAGAGCCATACCGGCTGAAATCCCCACCTTCAAGGTTCTTTGTTCCCAAGCAAAATCTAAATCTTTCCCCAGCTTATCCTAGCTGTCCACCATGAGATTCCCAGAGACAGCGAACCAAGGTGCAATGGCATGGCATTCACTAAGAAATCTCTCTATAGTGCTTCTTTTCACCCTAAGCCTTTTTCTTTCAAACAGCTCTTGAAGAGCCAGAAAAATTGGGTGAGACTGAGAAGTCTCCATGCTTACTGCAGCCGCTCCGAAGCTAGTTTCGCTCCCCCCTACTGTGTGGGCTGCAAGCACAAGCACAGATAAAACACTATGTTTCAAAAAATAACGTTGGCTATCAACCAACACACCGCCACTAGAGCGGGGTCCATAAAATTAAATTTCCTACTCACTACACTTGCTCCATAGCCTGAGGCCTTATCTGGGGAACTTTTATTTATGAGCGGTTTATTCCTCAAGGTCTTCCAAGTCATTCTCACTAACCTCTGAGTCACTAGACATTCCCAAGGTCAATGCCTTTAAAGAGGGATATATTTTCTTTGTCTCTAGGTCCGGACTATTACTCTTGTCTTGCTCTATCCTCTCCTTGGTTTTTTCTGTCTTTTCTTTTACTCCCTTTCCTCCCTTTCTTTTTTTCCTTCCTTCAAAACTTTCTCTCCCTCTGACATACTTTCTTGTTGCTCTGTAAGGATTTTTTGACCTGTCCTAACAGCTTCTTTGCATTGTTTATCTTCTAAGCAGGCATGGATCATTCGACAAAGTGGCTTTGTCCCTGGTTTAAGCTTGCCCTCTGTTGTTTCCCTATCCAGATCTTTTCCTAACTTGTCCCATGCTCTCAAAGTAAGAGATCCTGACACTATAAACCATGGAGCACAACGGTTACATTCATCAAGAAAACTCAACAGGATTTTCTTTTCGATTTTAAGCTTATGCTGACCAAGAAGCTCCTGAAGAGCTAACAGGAGCGGGGTGGAGTGTGAGTTTGAGTTTCCCATGCTTTACGAGCTTATTTACGATAGATTTATGAGCAGGGCAGGCTGACATGTTTATTTACACACGATCTTGTAGCTCATCATTAGTGGGCTCTTCTCAGCAAATGCACTCATGCCCGGGACAGTAGCAATTCAAACAGTAACAACATCATCACACAAAAAGGGTAAAAGGCAAAAGTGCTAGTCCAACCCGCAGAGGATCAATTGGGGAAAACAACATTGCTGTGCTCCACAAAACTTTTTACCTCTAAACCAAGGCTTTCATCATCTCTGCTTACTCCAGAGAACCTTATTGTCCCTATTAGGGAACTTTGTAGTCCCTTTACCCGGGAGCTTTATAGTCTCATCCGGGAGCTTACCGACGTCGTTGTCCTGAGGTTGTAGAGTTCTGAATCCACGAGGATGTACTCGGGTCCCGGTACATGGCTACCAGTTGCAACGCCCACCTCGTCCAGCAAGGAAGACACAACACCGTTGGATTCTTCTCAACAGCCTTTATTGCAGGAACACCTCATTCTTGATACGGGGGACCCCGAGGAACAAAGGCACCAGCCTTATATACAAAACAGGCTATGGCTATATACTTGTCCTCTAGGGATTGGTGGAGCATGAAATACCTCATTAGCATGAATATCACTCCAGCCTGAAGCTGCTGGAGAAATGCCAGGACATGTGTTTTGTGAGTGTTAACCACAAACGACCACCAGATGTCAGCACCATCTTTTATCTATGTGTGCCGCTCCCTACAACTCCAGATGTTAATTTGAAGCACATCCTTTCTCAATCTCATCTAAGAATTCTCCCTTAAGCTGTAGTTAATCAGCAGACCTCTTGGAGTGTCCTTTTGGAAATCTTTCACTGATATACTTGAAAATGTATTCCAAGTAAAGAATAAGCATCTATTCACCTGCACAAACAAAGTAGAATCAATTATGGTTAATATTAATTGTCAACTTTACACAGATGAAGCAGGACTCCAGGTATATCTGTGAATGATTGTTGAGGTTTTGTGTGCCTTTTGAGATGCCTGTGCGAGATTTATTGTCACAATTAAATCTAATTGATTTGTGAAAATGCCTTTTTTGCATAACTATTTCTTAAGTAAGGTATTTTGAATTAAAAAATGAAGAGGGCCAGCTCAATACTAGCATGCGTGCACTAATTCATTTCTCTCTGCTATTGTCTATGGATATAATGTGACTCCCTCCTTCAAATTTTATCTACTTGGAATTCACTGCAAATTGAACTGTAGAGTAGAGAGCTAAAATCCAAAACAAAAGTAAGGTAAACAAACAACAGCAACAAGGACCGAAGCTGTCATCATCTAGTGCACTAGAGCCCCAAAGGTAGAGCCACATTAACATGGACATAGGGAGAACACAGTCAATTAAACCAATTCACAGTTTATTCAAAGTTTAAACTTCTTTTTAAAGGCAAAGCAGAAGAAAAATTTTTCATAGATTCTAGTTTTCACCAGGTGCTCTTTTCTTAGCAATAGCTTATCTTGATTCAAAGTAACTCAAAGCTCCTTGCAGCTTGAGAAATCTGCCAGCACTCCAGCTCATAGGTGTGTTGCATTATGAAGTAAAAACAAAGTTACTTTCTTATGAGTAAAGGATCATTAAGTCCTCTGTATGAGAAAGTGTCCTTCCTTTTTAATTCAGAGTGCTAAGATTGGCAGGAATTTTCTATTGCCTTGAAGCTAGCAAGGTAGGAGAATCTTCTCATGCCATTTCTTTACTATCAACACATTACTCCTTTCTGCCTTAAGTTGTTTTTGCCAGATCATTTTATCACAGCACACCAGTTTCTTCCAGAGAGCACCTGGGTATAGTTTAGCATGTGTGGTTTATGGAATAGGAAATAGTATATATTTTTACTCAGAAGAGAATAGTATGGACTGTTTCCTGAGATAAGGAGAGCACACTTTATCAATGATCTCAGAGTTGTACTGGATAGAAAGAAAGAATATATTCCATTTTGTTAGAAGTGCAGATAGGTACTAGGGAGAGAGAAGGATAAATATACAAAGAAGTCAAGACGTAGACTGCAGGGAGACAAATAACCCTCTTAAAAAATGGGGTTCACACATGTGTCCCATACATATACAGCCACCAAACTAGATAAGATGGATGAAGCAAATAAGTGCAGGCCGACAGGAACCGGATGTAGATCTCTTCTTAGAGACACAGGCAGAATACAGCAAATACATAGGCGCATCCCAGCAGTAAACGACTGAACTGAGAATGGGACCCCCGTTGAAGGAATCAGAGAAAGGACTGGAAGAGCTTGAAGGGGCTTGAGACCCCATATGAACAACAATGCCAAGCAACCAGAGCTTCTAGGGAGTAAGCCACTACCCAAAGACTATACATGGACTGACCCTGGGCTCCAACCTCATATGTAGCAATGAATAGCCTAGTAAGAGTACCAGTGGAAGGGGAAGCCCTTGGTCCTGCTAAGACTGAACCCCCAGTGAACGTGATTTTTAGGGGAAGGGTGGTAGTGGGGGGAGGATGGGGAGGGGAACACACATAAAGAAGGGGAGGGGGAGGCCTAGGGGGATGTTGACCTGGAAACCGGGAAGGGGAATAACAATCGAAATGTAAATAAGAAATAGTTAAGAAATAGTTAAGTTAAAAAGATGGAAAAAAAAAAGAAAATGCAAGAAAGTATTCTTTCAACAAGCCCAAAAAAGGATAGCCACACATATATAATTGCACCTGTAACAACAAAAATAACAGGGAGAAACAATGAGTAATATTTAATATCTCTTAATATCAATGGACTCAATTCTCCAATAAAAAGACATAGACTAACTGGAAACAAAAACACGGCCCAGCATTGTGCTGCATACAAGAGGTGCACCTTAGTGACAAAGACATACATTACCTTAGAGTAAAACAAATGGTCCCAAGAAACAAGCTGGAGTAGCCATTCTAATATCAAATAAAATTGACTTTCTACCAAAAGGTATCAAAAAAGATTGAAAGATTGTGAAGGACACTTTATGTGTATCAAAGGAATAATCTACCAAGATGAACTCTAAATTCTGAACAGCTATGCTCCAATTGCAAAAGGACAGATATTCATAAAAGAAACCTTATTACAGCCCAAAGCCCACACTGTACCTAACACAATGATAGTGGGAAACTTCAACACTCTACTCTCAAAAATGGACAGATCATAGAAACTGAAACTAAACAGTTTCTATAGAATAGCAGATATCTATAGAACATTTTATCCTACAACAAAAGAATATACCTTCTTCTCAGCAACGCATGGTACCTTCTCCAAAATTGAAAATATAGTTAGTTGGTCACAAAACAGGTATCAACATATACAAGACGATTGAAATAATCCAATTCATGCCATCATATCACCACTAATTAAGGCTGGTCTTCGGGAATAACAAATTCAATTGAAAGTCCTCTCACACATGGAAGCTGAACAATATTCTACTCAATGATAATGTGGTCAAGGAAAAAAGAAAGAAAATAAAGATTTTTTAGAATTGAATGAAAATCAAGGCACAACATACCCAAAATTCCTGGATACCATGAAAGCAGTGCTAAGAGGGAAGCTCATAGCTCTAGAACAAAATGAAGCAAAAACACTCAAGAGCAGTAGACAACAGGAAATAATCAAACTCAGGGCTGAAATTAACTAAGTAGAAACAAAAAGAACTATGCAAATAATCAACAAAATCCGGAGATGATCCTTTGAAAAAATAAACAATATGGATAAAACCTTAGTCAAAATACCCAGAGGGCACAGAAGAAGAATAAAAATTAACAAAATCAAAAATAAAGAGGGAGGGATAACAATAGAAACCTAGGAAATTAAAAAAATATCAGTTCCTACAAAAAAAGATCATATCTAACAAAACTGGAAGATGTACATAAAATGGATAATTTTCTAAATAGATACCAAGTATCAAAGTTATATCAGAATCAGAAAAACCATCTTAAAGTATCTTAACGCCAAAAGAAGGAGTCATTAAAAGTCTCTAAATAAAGAACAGAAACAACAAAAACGAAAACAAAAACAAAAACAACAACAACAACAAAAGAAAACCAAACACAAAACAAAAACAAACAAAATACCAGGACCACATGGGTTCAGGGCAGAAAACTATCAGACCTTGACATAAGACCAAACATCAATATTCTTCAAACTATTCCACAAAACAGAAACAGAAGGAAAACGACCCAATTCGTTTTATAAAGCCAAAATAACACCTATACCTAAACCACACAAAGACCCAACAAAGAAAGACAACATCATACAAATTTCATTTACAAATATTGACACAAAGATACTCAATAAAATTCTCCCAATCTGAATCAAATAAAACATCAAAATGATCATCCATCATGATAAAGTAAGCTTCATCCTAGGGAGACAGTGATGGTTCAAAATATGGAAATCAATCGAACTAATCCACTATATAAACAAACTCAAAGAAAAAAAACCCACAAGAACATTTCATTAGATACTGAGAAAACATTTAACACAATTCAACACCACTCTATGATAAAAGTCCTCAAAAGATCAGGCACTCAAGGCCCATAATTATAATCATAAATTCAATATACAGCAAACCAGTAGCTAACACTGAACTAAATGGAAAAAAAAAAAAAACAACGAAGCAATCCCACTAAAATCATGGACTAGAAAAGGCTGCCAACTTTCTCCCTATTTATTCAATATAGTACTTGAAGTCCTCTCCAGAGCAATGAGACAATGAATGTAGGTAAAAGGGATACAAATTGGAAAGGAAGAAGTAAAAATATCACTACTTGAAGATGATATAATATTATGCTAAAGTGACCCCAAATGTTCCACCAGAGAACTACTAAGCCTGATAAACAACTTCAGCAAAGTGGCTCTGTATAAAATTAAATCAAACATATCAATACCCTTACTCTACTCAAAGGATAAATAGACTGAGAAAGAAATTAAGGAAATGACATCCTTCACCATATTCCCAAATAACATAAAATACCTCAGTGTGACTCTAAACAAGCAAGCAAAACATCTGTATGACAATAACATCAAGTCTGTGAAGAAAGAAATTGAAGAAGACCTCAGAAGATGGAAAGATATACCTTCTTCTCAGCACCTCATTGTACCTTCCCCAAAATTGGCCAGATGCTCGATCACAAAACAGGCTTCAACAAATACAAGAAGATAGAAATAATCTCATGCATCCTATCAGATTACGACAGACTAAGGCTTCAATAGTAACAATAACAACAGAAAGCTCACAAGTACATAGAAGTTGAACAACGCTCTACTCAATGATAACTATGTCAAGAAAGAAATAAAGAAAGGAATTAAAGACTTCTTAGACTTTAGTGAAACTGAAAGTACAGCATACCCAAACTTATGAGACACAATGAAAGTGGTGCTAAGAGGAAAACACATAGCTCAGAGTCTTTGCAAAAAGAAACAAGAGAAAGCATACATCAGCAGCTTAGCAGCAAACCTAAAAGCTCTAGAACAAAAAGAAGCCAATACACCCAGTAGGAGAAGAAAACAGGAAATAATCAAACACAGAGATGATATCAACCAAGTAGAAACAAAAAGTAATGTACAAAAAATCAACAAAGCAAGGAGCTGTTTCTTTGAGAAACTCAACAAGACAGATTAACCCTTAGCTACATTAATCAGAGGGCACAGAAAATGTATCCAAATTAACAAAATCAGAAGTGAAAAAGCAGACATAATAACAGAAACTGAGGTAATTCAAAAAATCATCAGATCATACTACAAAAGACTATATTAAAACCGGAAAATCTGGAGGAAATGGACAATTTCCTAGACAGATACCAGGTATTGAAGTTAAATCAGGAACAGATAAACAATCTAAACCACCCCCATTACTCCTAAAGAATTAGAAGCAGTTATTAAAAGTCTCCCAACCAAAAAGACCCAGGACCAGGTGGATTTAGTGCAGAATTCTCAGACCTTCATAAAAGACCTCCTATGAATATTGTCCAAACTATTCCACAAAATAGAAACACACAGAACTCTACCAAATTACTTCCACGAAACCACCGTCACTCTTATATATAAACCCCAAAAAGACTCATCAATGAAAGACAACTTCAGACAAGTTTCCCTTATGAATATCGATGCAAAACTACTCAATAAAATTCTTGCAAACCGAATCCAAAAACACATCAAAATGATCATCCATCATGATCAAATAGGCTTCATCCCAGCGATGCAGCACTAGTTCTATATACAGAAATCCATCAACATAATTCCCTATATAAACAAACTCAATGGTAAAACCACATGATCACTTCATTAGATGCTGAGAAAGCATTTGACAAAATTCAACGCCCCTTTATGATAAAAATCCTGGAAAGATAATGAACTGAAGGCCCATACATAAACATAGTAAAAGCAATATACAACAAACCAGTAGCTAACATCAAACTAATTTGAGAGAAATTTGAAGAAATACCACTTAAAATCAGGGAGTAGACAAAGTTGACTATTCTCCCCCTACTTTTTCAGTGTGACTTTAACCAAGCAAGTGAACGATCTGTATGATTAGAATTTCAAGTATCTGAAGAAAGAGATTCAAGATCTCAGAAGATAGAAAGACCTCCTATGCTCATGAATTGGCAATATTAGTATAGGAAAAATGGCCACGTTGCCAAAAACAATCTACAGATTCAATGCATTCCCCATCAAAATTTCAATTCAATTATTCATAGAGATAGAGAGAGCAATTTGCAAATTCATTTGGAATAACAAAAAAAAAAAAAGCCCCACAGGATAGCAAAAACTATCCTCAACAATAAAAGAATTTCTGGAGGAATCACCATACCTCACCTCAAGCAGGATTAAAGAGCAATAGTGATAAATAAAACTGTATAGTATTAGTACAGAGACAGGCAGGTACATCAGTGTAATAGAATTGAAGATCCAGAAATGAACCACACACCTCTGAATACTTGATCTTTGACAAAAGAGCTAAAATCATCCAATAGGGGGAAAAGATAGCATTTACAACAAATGGTGCTGGATTAACCGGAGGTCAGCCTTTAGAAGAATGCAAATTGATCCATTCTTATTGCCCTGTACAAAGCTCACCTCCAACTGGATCAAAGACCTCCAAATCAAACAAGATACATTAAAACTAATGTTTCTAAAACTAATAGAAGAAAAAGTGGGGAAGGGTCTCAGTTACAATGGTACTGGGGAAATTTTCCTAAACACCAATGGCTTATGCTTTAAGATCAAGAATCAATAAATAGAATCTCATAAAATTGCAAAGCTTCTGTGAGGAAAAGGACACTGTCATTAGGGCAAAATGGCAACCATCAGACTGGGAAAAGATCTTTACCAGTCCTAAATCTGATAGAGGGCTAACATCCAAAATATACACAGGACTCAAAAAGTTAGACTCCAGAGAGACAAATAGCCCTATTAAAAATGAGGTTCAGAACTAAAGAATTGTCAACTGAGGAATATTGAATGGCTGCAAAGTACCTAAAGAAATGTTCAACATCCTTAGTCATCAGGGAAATGCGAATCAAAACAACCTTGAGATTCCACAACACACCAGTCAGAATGGTTAAGATAAAAACTCATTGCAGCCTTATTTATAATAGCCAGAAGCTGGAAAGAACCCAGATGCCCTTCAACAGAGGAATGGATACAGAAAATGTGGTACATCTACACAATGGAATATTACTCAGCTATCAAAAACATCGACTTTATGAAATTCGTAGGCAAATGGTTGGAACTGGAAAATATCATCCTGAGTGAGCTAACCCAATCACAGAAAGACATACATGGTATGCACTCATTGATAAGTGGCTATTAGCCCAAATGTTTGAATTACCCTAGATGCCCAGAACAAATGATCAAAATGTGAATGCTTCACTCCTTCTTTAAAAGGAGAACAAGAATACCCTTGGCAGGGAAGGGAGAGGCAAAGATTAAAACAGAGACTGAAGGAACACCCATTCAGAGCCTGCCCCACATGTGGCCCATACATAAACAGCCACCCAATTAGACAAGATGGATGAAGCAAAGAAGTGCAGACCGACAGGAGCCGGATGTAGATCGCTCCTGAGAGACACAGCCAGAATACAGCAAATACAGAGGCGAATGCCAGCAGCAAACCACTGAACTGAGAATAGGACCCCCGTTGAAGGAATCAGAGAAAGAACTGGAAGAGCTTGAAGGGGCTCGAGACCCCATATGTACAACAATGCCAAGCAACCAGAGCTTCCAGGGACTAAGCCACTACCTAAAGACTATACATGGACTGACCCTGGACTCTGACCTCATAGGTAGCAATGAATATCCTAGTAAGAGCACCAGTTGAAGGGGAAGCCCTGGGTCTTGCTAAGACTGAACCCCCAGTGAACTAGACTGTTGGGGGGAGGGCGGCAATGGGGGGAGGGTTGGGAGGGGAACACCCATAAGGAAGGGGAGGGGGGAGGGGGAGGTTTGCCCGGATACCGGGAAAGGGAATAACACTCGAAATGTATATAAGAAATACTCAAGTTGCCTGCAGAAAGAAACAGGAAAGAGCATATGTCAGCAGCTTGACAGCACACCTAAAAGCTCTAGAACAAAAAGAAGCAAATACACCCAGGAGGGGTAGAAGGCAGGAAATAATCAAACTCAGAGCTGAAATCAACCAAGTAGAAACAAAAAGGACCATAGAAAGAATCAACAGAACCAAAAGTTGGTTCTTTGAGAAAATCAACAAGATAGATAAACCCTTAGCCAGACTAACGAGAGGACACAGAGAGTGCGTCCAAATTAACAAAATCAGAAATGAAAAGGGAGACATAACTACAGATTCAGAGGAAATTCAAAAAATCATCAGATCTTACTATAAAAACCTATATTCAACAAAACTTGAAAATCTTCAGGAAATGACAATTTCCTAGACAGATACCAGGTATCGAAGTTAAATCAGGAACAGATAAACCAGTTAAACAACCCCATAACTCCTAAGGAAATAGAAGCAGTCATTAAAGGTCTCCCAACCAAAAAGAGCCCAGGTCCAGACAGGTTTAGTGCAGAATTCTATCAAACCTTCATAGAAGACCTCATACCAATATTATCCAAACTATTCCACAAAATTGAAACAGATGGAGCACTACCGAATTCCTTCTACGAAGCCACAATTACTCTTATACCTAAACCACACAAAGACACAACAAAGAAAGAGAACTTCAGACCAATTTCCCTTATGAATATCGACGCAAAAATACTCAATAAAATTCTGGCAAACCGAATTCAAGAGCACATCAAAACAATCATCCACCATGATCAAGTAGGCTTCATCCCAGGCATGCAGGGATGGTTTAATATACGGAAAACCATCAACGTGATCCATCATATAAACAAACTGAAAGAATAGAACCACATGATCATTTCATTAGATGCTGAGAAAGCATTTGACAAAATTCAACACCCCTTCATGATAAAAGTCCTGGAAAGAATAGGAATTCAAGGCCCATACCTAAACATAGTAAAAGCCATATACAGCAAACCAGTTGCTAACATTAAACTAAATGGAGAGAAACTTGAAGCAATCCCACTAAAATCAGGGACTAGACAAGGCTGCCCACTCTCTCCCTACTTATTCAATATAGTTCTTGAAGTTCTAGCCAGAGCAATCAGACAACAAAAGGAGATCAAGGGGATACAGATCGGAAAAGAAGAAGTCAAAATATCACTATTTGCAGATGACATGATAGTATATTTAAGTGATCCCAAAAGTTCCACCAGAGAACTACTAAAGCTGATAAACAACTTCAGCAAAGTGGCTGGGTATAAAATTAACTCAAATAAATCAGTTGCCTTCCTCTATACAAAAGAGAAACAAGCCGAGAAAGAAATTAGGGAAACGACACCCTTCATAATAGACCCAAATAATATAAAGTACCTCGGTGTGACTTTAACCAAGCAAGTAAAAGATCTGTACAATAAGAACTTCAAGACACTGAGGAAAGAAATTGAAGAAGACCTCAGAAGATGGAAAGATCTCCCATGCTCATGGATTGGCAGGATTAATATAGTAAAAATGGCCATTTTACCAAAAGCAATCTACAGATTCAATGCAATCCCCATCAAAATACCAATCCAATTCTTCAAAGAGTTAGACAGAACAATTTGCAAATTCATCTGGAATAACAAAAAACCCAGGATAGCTAAAGCTATCCTCAACAATAAAAGGACTTCAGGGGGAATCACTATCCCTGAACTCAAGCAGTATTACAGAGCAATAGTGATAAAAACTGCATGGTATTGGTACAGAGACAGACAGATAGACCAATGGAATAGAATTGAAGACCCAGAAATGAACCCACACACCTATGGTCACTTGATTTTTGACAAAGGAGCCAAAACCATTAAATGGAAAAAAGATAGCATTTTCAGCAAATGGTGCTGGTTCAACTGGAGGGCAACATGTAGAAGAAGGCAGATCGATCCATGCTTATCACCCTGTACAAAGCTTAAGTCCAAGTGGATCAAGGACCTCCACATCAAAGCAGACACACTCAAACTAATAGAAGAAAAACTAGGGAAGCATCTGGAACACATGGGCACTGGAAAAAATTTCCTGAACAAAACATCAATGGCTTATGCTCTAAGATCAAGAATCGACAAATGGGATCTCATAAAACTGCAAAGCTTCTGTAAGGCAAAGGACACTGTGGTTAGGACAAAACGGCAACCAACAGATTGGGAAAAGATCTTTACCAATCCTACAACAGATAGAGGCCTTATATCCAAAATATACAAAGAACTCAAGAAGTTAGACCGCAGGGAAACAAATAACCCTATTAAAAAATGGGGTTCAGAGCTAAACAAAGAATTCACAGCTGAGGAATGCCGAATGGCTGAGAAACACCTAAAGAAATGTTCAACATCTTTAGTCATAAGGGAAATGCAAATCAAAACAACCCTGAGATTTCACCTCACACCAGTGAGAATGGCTAAGATCAAAGACTCAGGTGACAGCAGATGCTGGCGAGGATGTGGAGAAAGAAGAACACTCCTCCATTGTTGGTGGGATTGCAGACTGGTAAAACCATTCTGGAAATCAGTCTGGCGGTTCCTCAGAAAATTGGACATTGAACTGCCTGAGGATCCAGCTATACCTCTCTTGGGCATATACCCAAAAGATGCCTCAACATATAAAAGAGACACGTGCTCCACTCTGTTCATCGCAGCCTTATTTATAATAGCCAGAAACTGGAAAGAACCCAGATGCCCTTCAACAGAGGAATGGATACAGAAAATGTGGTACATCTACACAATGGAATATTACTCAGCTATCAAAAACAACGAGTTTATGAAATTCGTAGGCAAATGGTTGGAACTGGAAAATATCATCCTGAGTGAGCTAACCCAATCACAGAAAGACATACATGTTATGCACTCATTGATAAGTGGCTTTTAGCCCAAATGCTTGAATTACCCTAGATCCCTAGAACAAACGAAACTCAAGACGGATGATCAAAATGTGAATGCTTCACTCCTTCTTTAAATGAGGAAAAAGAATACCCTTGGCAGGGAAGGGAGAGGCAAAGATTAAAACAGAGACTGAAGGAACACCCATTCAGAGCCTGCCCCACATGTGGCCCATACATATACAGCCACCCAATTAGACAAGATGGATGAAGCAAAGAAGTGCAGACCGACAGGAGCCGGATGTAGATCGCTCCTGAGAGACACAGCCAGAATACAGCAAATACAGAGGCGAATGCCAGCAGCAAACCACTGAACTGAGAATAGGTCCCCCGTTGAAGGAATCAGAGAAAGAACTGGAAGAGCTTGAAGGGGCTCGAGACCCCAAAAGTACAACAATGTCAAGCAACCAGAGCTTCCAGGGACTAAGCCACTACCTAAATACTATACATGGACTGACCCTGGACTCTGACCCCATAGGTAGCAATGAATATCCTAGTAAGAGCACCAGTGGAAGGGGAAGCCCTGGGTCCTGCTAAGTCTGAACCCCCAGTGAACTAGACTATGGGGGGAGGGCGGCAATGGGGGGAGGGTTGGGAGGGGAACACCCATAAGGAAGGGGAGGGGGGAGGGGGATGTTTGCCCGGAAACCGGGAAAGGGAATAACACTTGAAATGTATATAAGAAATACTCAAGTTAATAAAAAAAAAAGGCAAAAAAAAAAAGAAAACGAAAAAAAAAAAGAAATACTCAAGTTAATAAAAAAAATAAAATGTAAAAAAAAAAAAGATTACAAACTCAAAAAAAACAAACAAACAAACAAAAAAAAAAAACCTCAGGTGACACCAGATGCTGTTGAAGATGTGGAGAAAGAAGAATACTCCTCCATTTTTGGTGTGATTGCACACTGGTACCATCTCTCTGAAAATCAGTCTGGAGGTCCCTTAGAAAATTGGGCATTTCACTACCTGAGGACACAGTTATACCTCTCCTGGGCATAAACCTAAAAGAGGGTATAACATACAACAAAGATGAATGCTCCACTATGTTCATAGCAGCCTTATTTATAATAACCAGAAGCTGGAAAGAATCCAGATGCCCTTCCACAGAGGAATGGCAATAGAGTATGTAGTACATCTACACAATAGAGTACTACTCAGCTATCAAAATTAATGACTTCATGCAATTCATAGGCAAATGTATTGAACTAGAAAATATCATTCTGAGTGAGGTAACCCAATCCCAGAAAAACACACATGGGATGCATTCACTGATAAGTGGATGTTATCCCAAAAGCTTGAATTACTCAAGCTATAGTATGCAGACTACATGAAGCTCAGGAAAAATGAAGACTAAAATGCAGGTGCTGCAGTCCTTCCTAAACAGAGAACAAAAATATCCATAGGAAGTCATTTGCAGTCAAAGTTTAGAGCAGAGACTAAAAGAATGGCCATTCAGAGCCATATATATATATATATATATATATATATATATATATATATATATATATATATATATATATATATATCTACCAAAACACTAGATAAGATTGATGAAGTTAAAATGCTGACAGGAACTGGGATGTCATCGGGGTGGGATATTGGGGTGGATAGTGAGGGGCACACCTACATAGAAGAAGAGAAGGGAGATGTTATAGGGGGCTTATGTCTGTGAAACTGGGAAAGGGAATAACATTTGAAATATAAGTAAATTAATATCCACCAAAAAAAAAACCCAAACAAAAACAAAACAATACAAGAAATGCAGAACCTGATAGACAGAAAGAGGGAGATACTCAAATTAATTGGCATAGAATATATTTTCCAAAACAGTCCAGTGATTACGCATGCATTAAGGTCAAGAACCACTAAATGCGACCTCATAAAACTAAACGGGTTTTGAAGACAAAACGTTATCAATAGGACAAAGCAGCAGCTTACATAATGTGAAGAGTTTCACCAACTATACATCTGACATGGGTTAATTTCCAAAATATATAAAGCAATCAGGAAAATTGGACCTTCATTTAATCTTTGCTCAAAGTTCCTCTTACATAAAGGCAGCTATACAGTTTCTTTTACCCACCAATAACACACATGTTCATATAACAGCTCCTGGTTCAAAATGTGTATAGTTTCATTATGTATGAACTGCTTTGTATAACATTATTCATATCTCTGAAGTACATTTTAAATTAATGATTATGTGGAACTTGTGAGAAACTCAGTTTCTATATATAGAGAGCCTTGTGAAAAGAAATCATTTTTCACATAGTGAGAAAGCTGAAGAAGTCCAGGAGAAGAAAAACAAATTCTCCCTTAATGCTTTCTCCACATTATCCCATGATGGAACTGGAGAAAGCTCATAGGAGAGATCAATGTATCTGAGAAGAGTTATATTGAAGCCATGACTGCAGTCAGACTACCTAAAATTGGCCTATAGCTCTAGTCATTGTTATTAAGGGATTTGAAGCTCTTTGTGCCTCTTAGTTTATGATCTAAGACGTACATAGAATACATATCAATGTAAGGCAGAGCTATAACATGCTTTCTTAATGCATGCCACATGGTGTTTATGAGATGTAAAAGTTAAGTCAATTTTTGAGCCATGTAGATTTGAATCAGATTAGAGTCTCTGCAGAGACAAGTGATGGTAATCAACTTTAGGGGCTCAATACATAGTTGACTGCCTCCTTTGCAGTGCTGCTGTGCTGGTCCTCATTCTGTAGGAGCAGATGGTAGATAGAAGTTGCTTATTTAATGATGGGTATTATTCAGAGAGAAACAAAAATAGATGTTTCCTAAGTTTTGCCATCAGAGGCTTATTTCAAATGACTTATTCCAGATGATACCTGCTAGTATTATATCATCTCCCCAAATCCTACTCTAAGATGCTTCCAAGGATTACAAAACACGACATTAAAATCAAAGTGTAGAATCTATGATCGACGTCTTCCTACCATCCAAATTATTAGTAATAAAATTTCTGAAGAGAAGTTTTATACTTTTATGACTTTATAGTTTTACAGTTTCTAGTTTTACAACTTATGATCTCGCATTAGTCCATTTAATATTAGACATATGCATAGGCAGATTAATTGCAGAAGAGATATAATGCAAAAGAACAGAGTGACCACAGCAACGTTACAAACAGAGAAGAAAATGGATCAGGAATCCACAGTACACATGAAAGTCATGTGCCAAACAAGCTCAGTCCTTCCCACTCTATCCACTTAAAGGTCTCACAGTTATTCTAGTAAATCTACTCTAAGGACCCAGCTATTAAAACTTGTGGCTGGGCACTGGAAAAAATTTCCTGAACAAAACAACAATGGCTTATGCTCTAAGATCAAGAATCGACAAATGGGATCTCATAAAACTGCAAAGCTTCTGTAAGGCAAAAGACACTGTGGTTAGGACAAAACGGCAACCAACAGATTGGGAAAAGATCTTTACCAATCCTGCAACAGATAGAGGCCTTATATCCAAAATATACAAAGAACTCAAGAAGTTAGACCGCAGGGAGACAAATAACCCTATTAAAAAATGGAGTTCAGAGCTAAACAAAGAATTCACAGCTGAGGAATGCCGAATGGCTGAGAAACACCTAAAGAAATGTTCAATATCTTTAGTCATAAGGGAAATGCAAATCAAAACAACCCTGAGATTTCACCTCACACCAGTGAGAATGGCTAAGATCAAAAACTCAGGGGACAGCAAATGCTGGCGAGGATGCGGAGAAAGAGGAACACTCCTCCATTGTTGGTGGAATTGCAGACTTGTACAACCATTCTGGAAATCAGTCTGGAGGTTCCTCAGAAAATTGGACATTGAACTGCCTGAGGACCCAGCTATACCTCTCTTGGGCATATACCCAAAAGATGCCCCAACATATAAAAAAGACACCTGCTCCACTATGTTCATAGCAGCCTTATTTATAATAGCCAGAAGCTGGAAAGAACCCAGATGCCCTTCAACAGAGGAATGGATACAGAAAATGTGGTACATCTACACAATGGAATATTACTCAGCCATCAAAAACAATGACTTTATGAAATTCGTAGGCAAATGGTTGGAACTGGAAAATATCATCCTGAGTGAGCTAACCCAATCACAGAAAAACACACATGGTATGCACTCATTGATAAGTGGCTATTAGCCCAAATGCTTGAATTACCCTAGATGCCTATAACAAATGAAACTCAAGACGGATGATCAAAATGTGAATGCTTCATTCCTTCTTTAAAAGGGGAACAAGAATACCCTTGGCAGGGAATAGAGATGCAAAGATTAAAACAGTCACAGAAGGCACACCCATTCAGAGCCTGCCCCACATGTGGCCCATACATATACAGCCATCCAATTAGACAAGATGGATGAAGCAAAGAAGTGCAGGCTGACAGGAGCCGGATGTAGATCTCTCCTGAGAGACACAGCCAGAATACAGCAAATACAGAGGCGAATGCCAGCAGCAAACCACTGAACTGAGAATGGGACCCCTGTTGAAGGATTCAGAGAAAGAACTGGAAGAGTTTGAAGGAGCTTGAGACCCCATATGAAAAACAATGCCAACCATCCAGAGCTTCCAGGGTTAAGCCACTACCTAAAGACTATACATGGACTGACCCTGGACTCTGACCTCATAGGTAGCAATGAATATTCTAGTAAGATCACCAGTGGAAGGGGAAGCCCTTGGTCCTGCTAAGACTGGTCCCCCAGTGAACGTGATTGTTGGGGGGAGGGCGGCAATGGGGGTAGGATGGGGAGGTTAACACCCATAAAGAAGGGGAGGGGGAGGGATTAGGGGGATGTTTGCCCAGAAACCGGGAAAGGGAATAACACTCGAAATGTAAATAAGAAATACTCAGGCTAATAAAAAAAAAAAACAAAAAACAATAAAACAAACTTGTGGCACACTAGAAAACTTACCCAAACCCTTGCATTTGTATTCTCCATGCATATACTCCTCATTTTTTCTCAACAGTGAAAGGGGAATTCCAAGACAGTAATTTACAGAAGTTCAGACATGAGAAAGTTATTTTAACAACATGAAAGTTTGCTTACTGTAAGCATTTAGGGAAGTTTCAAGAATAAGGAGAGAAGAAGTGGGTGGAGAACACTACAGGGTGAAACTGAACCTGAAACTTTGGTCTAATGTTAATATTATGCAAATTAAACTGTGGATTTAAGAAACAATAAATATTTTAAAAGTCATTTCTCCCTGTGAGTACACTGATTCACACACACACATATAAAAACACTATAGCATTTACATAAGATATGTAATCTGTGTCCTTCCATGCTATTCCATAAGATCGTTTTAAGGACATGAAATTTCAACAGTGTAAATGTTGGCAAAGTATATCCAGCAAGAGAAAGCACGACTTTTCTATAAGAATATGAATATAAACAATAAGTTTTGACTGTTGTCATCCAATGGTTATTTCCTGTTTTCACCTTGATTTTAATAAAAAAAATCCTTGGAAATAAGTAAACTACACATCTGACTATGACTGTGTCTCATGAAGTCATAAATCATGTTGGAGAGCAAGAAGGAACTAAGAAAGGATTTTTTTCCTTTTAAAGAGAGGACCATTAAAATTCATCATATAAAGGCAAAGGAGTAATTATTTCTGTCTGATTTGATGTATTTTTATTCTTTCTCCAATTATTAACAAAGAGCATAGTAGCTTGCTGTAGTTAAAACGCAGAAGCAATAATGGAGATGGTGCTGAGTAATCAAATTAGTAAATATGAGTAAATGATTTCAATCCTCCAACCCAAAACAGATATAAGGAAAGAACAAATGAAGGGAAGCATAAGAGAATAATTCTTAAAATGGCTATCCTAAATTCGAGATTCTTTTCTGCATAGGATAGGTTACAGTAGAGACTTCCTCTATGTGACTCATGCTCTATCCAACCAAGTGAACAGAATAATAAAATAGGGGCGCAGCTAAACTGGCATCACAACTCTGTACCCATATCCCATGGGGAGAGAGCTAAACTCTCAGAAGTATGGGCAATCCTGAGACCTCAGAGGGGATGACTACTGCTCACAATCCTGAAACAAGTGGAATCTGACTAGAACCTTTTGGACACAGGAACTTAGAAGTAGTCAGGGATAGGATCCTTCTGGTGTCTGCCTTTCCTCTGAGCTGAAAGCCAGTTTCTAGGAGTGCTGACACACCTGAAAGCAGAGGTGAGACCATGACTTGTGCTCCAAAGAACTCTCCTGGAGCCCTCAGGACACAGGAACCCAGGAGCAGTCTGGGACAAGATGCATCCTGTTTCTGCCTGTGCTAAGAACTGATCGGGTCCCACAGTTCTCTGTACCAAGAACCCCTGGAGAGAAAGCAGGACTCTCAGAAGTGCAGAAAATCTTGAGAGCACAAGAGAACCCAAAACTTCTGCTCATATTCCTGGCCCAAGAGGAACATGCCTGTGGCACTCTGGAAAGAGGAATCCAGGAGCAGTATGGGACAGGATCCTTACCTTTTCCGACTACACCCAGAGCTGACCCTGTGACTCAGCTCTCTGTACTCAGATGTCACTGGGAGAAAGCCAGTCTCCAAGAGGGCTGACAAACAGGCTTACAGGAGGGTCAAGCCACTGTCAGGGAAGGGAAGACAGGTTAACACAAAAAATAGCAAGAGGGCAATAGGCAAGTGCAAGAACCTAGCAATAGAAGCAAAGACTTCTTGGAATGGTCACAGTCCTGTTCTCCCACCAAAGGAAACACTGGATATCCTAACACACCAAAAAAAGCAAGATTTGTATTTAAAAATCACAAATCAATGATGTTAGAGGAATTTAAGAAGGAAAAGTAAGTTTCCCTTAAAGAAATACAGGACAACATAGGCAAACAGGTAGAAACCCTTAAAGAGAAAACATAAAAGTCCCTTAAAGAATTACAGGCAAACGCAACCAAACAGGTGAAGGAATTGAACCAAAGCATCCAGGAACTAAAAATTGAAATAGAAACAATGAAATTATGACAGTGGAAAAAACTCCTGGAGATAGAAAAACTAGGAAAGAGATCAGGAGTCATAGACACAAGCATTGTCAAGAGAACTTCTGTGATCCCAGCCCACATATCCCTTCTCTCAAATTTCATGGGAGAGAGAGCTGAACACCCAATCCTGAGACACAGGGCAGGACAGACTGCCAATTCTGTCCACCTTTGCCCACATCCATGGCCCAAGAGGAAACTGCATTATGCCTCTGGACACAAGAATATAGGAACAGTCAGTTGAAGGGGCCCAGTAGTCCAGATCTGTACCTGGATCTGAAATGAATTGGTCCAAACAGTTTCCTGTACCCAAATCCATGAAGGGAGGAGAGCTAGACCCTCAGAGTTGCAGACACTCCTGAGAACTCAGAGGAGACTACCCTCTGCCCATTCCCAACTAGAGGAAAACACTTAATTCCATCTGTGTCCCATGCACACAGGGACTTAGGAGTATTAGGGGCAGGACCCTTCTGGTTGCTGCCCTCATAGAGAGCTGAAAGCCAGCCACCAGGGACAACTAAATACCTGAGAGCAGAACACTCTGTTCACATAACTGGCTGAAATAAAACAGGAAAAAAGTCTACAGGAGTACTGACATACAGTCCCACAGGAAGGTCAAGCTACAGAAGACAAGACAAGCTATCACCAGAGATAATTTGATGGGGAGAGGCAAGCTCAGGAACCCAAGCAACAAAAACAAACACCACTACTTGGCATCATCAGAGCCCAGTTCTCCCACAAAAGCAAACACTGTATATACAGGCACACCAGAAAAGCAATGTCTAGATTTAAAATAATATTTTGTCATGATGATGGAGGATCTTAATGTCATAAAAACTCCCTTAAGTAAAGACAGGACAACATAAGTAAGAATGTAAAGAGGAAACTAAAATCCCTTAAAGAACTATAGGAAAACACAACCAAACAGGAGAAGATGATGAACAAAACCATAAGGAATTGAAAATGGAAATAGAAACAATAAAGAAAGCACAAAAGGAGACAACCATGGAGATAGAAAGCATAGGGAAGAGATCAGGAGTCATAGATGCGAGCATCACCAACAAATATCAGAGATAGAAGAGAGAATCTCAGGAGCAGAAGATACCATAGAAAACATCGAAACAAGTGTCAATGATAATGTAAAACAGAAAAAGCTCCTAGCCCAAAAACTACAGGAAATCCAGGGAACAATGAGAAGATCAAGACTACAAATAATAGGTATAGAAGAGAGTGAAGGCCACTAACTTAAAGGACCCATAAATATATTCAATAAAATCATAGAAGAAAACTTCCCTATCCTAAAGAAAGGGATGTCCATAATCGTACAAGAAGCCTATAGAACTCCAAATAAATTGGATCAGAAAAGAAATTCCTCAGGTCACATAATAGTTAAAATGACAAATGCACAAAACGAAAAAAGAATATTAAAAGCAGTAAGGGAAAAGGAACAAGTAACATATAGAGGGAGACCTATCAGAATTACACCAGACTTCTCACCAGAATCTATGAAAGCCAAAAGATCCTGGATAGATGTCATACAGACTCTAAGAGAAAACAAATTGCAGCCCAGACTACTATATCCAGCAAAACTATCAATTAACATTGATGGAGAAACCAAGATATTCTATGACAAAACCAAATTTACACAATATCTTTCAACAAATCCAGCCCTACAAAGGATAATAAATGGCAAAGCCCAACACAAGGAAGAAACTGCACCCTAGAAAAAGCAAGAAAATAATCTCCTTGAAACAAAACCAAATGAAGAGAAGCACACAAACATAATCCCACCTCTAAATATGATAAAAACAGGAAGCAACATTCACTATTCCTTAATATCTCTCAACATCAATGGACTCTATTCCCCAATAAAAAGACACAGATTAACAGGCAGGATACTTAAAGAGGACCCAGGCTTTTTCTTCCTACCGGAAA